>NC_084795.1:274606621-274906621 GCF_963169125.1 Humulus lupulus | reverse complement strand
TAAATCTCTTTGTTGTAAAGTGGTAGATGTTTCTAAGTTGGACAAACTTGAATCATAAATCATATACACTTTGTGCTTGTTGGAGCAATTCTTTCCACCTTCTTTTTTTGATATTATGGTTCACCTAATAGTTCATTTGGTGAGAGAAGTGAGATTGTGTGGACCAGTGTATTTAAGATGGATGTACCATTTTGTTGACGCCGTTTTTCGTCAAACAGTGAAAGAAGAGCACATGAACAATAACTGATAATGGCCAATTGAAATAAAACAATACAGACACACGATTTTTACGTGGTTCAGCAGTTAAATCTGCCTAGTCCACGAGTCTTTGTTATTAAACTCAAGATTATCTCTGGGAATTCTTCAAGAATGAATTCTTCAGAGTTTTCTCTCAAAGATCAGAATTTCGGTCCTTTACAATGGTGCATGGCCTCTCTATTTATAGAGAAGGCTGCAGAATACTATCCCACATATTTTGGGTAGTTACACTTTTTGTATAAATAAAATAAATGGCTTTAAATGCCTATAATCAGATATAAAAGGAAACGTCCCCTGAAGATCAGGAGACGTATAACTGACCAAATAATATCACACGATTCTAGGGGATTTACAATAATAAATGAGGATTACATCTCGTATTTATAACAGTTGTAGATATTCAAGGTGGTTATCGCGTATCTCTAAGGCTTTAGCTTCCCAGGTTTCCCGTCATCTATCGAGCTAGAAACATCTCCCGAAGCCACATGGCTTTCTAGATCGTACGTGCGTCGAGCTCGGGACCCCTGATCCGAGATCGTCCTTGAAGATGAGAACGTCCCCGGAGCTATCTTTCGAGATCATGAATACTTCGAGGTCACCATACTTGAGGTCGTCTATGTCCTGTAGGCTCGACATTCAATCCTGGAGCATGTTTCCGACCTTATGAGTCCACTTATTTGCGAATCCAACTTTCGAATTCATATTTAACATAGCTCGAAATTTAGGTGTAACATCTTGCCCCCTCAAAAGTATTTGTTCGAATCCTAAGAGAAGGAAACTTTTGAACTACTTTCTTTGAGAACTGTACCGTCACACTTTTGAAAATGGACACGCGTCAGCCGGGTATTGCTCATTTTTGGTACTTGAGTACCTTGGAAACATGCCCACGATCATCTGTCTGCCACCTTTTCGACGCCATCTTGTCATTGATTCCCATCCGTCTGATCTAGCAAAGATTTCATTCAATGCCCCGGATTAATCCCCCCTTTTCCATCTATATATACGAGACCCCATTCTTCATCTTCATTTTTACCTTCGTTTACCAAAAGCAAGAAAAGAAGAAAAAAGAAACCAGAGACCTCCTCATAAAATTTCCATTTTGTGCATGTTTTCTCGGCCAAAGAAACCCTGGTCTGTTCGAGTCCGTGAGTTCTTATTTGCAACCTCTTCTTCAATCGACAATCTCCTTGCAATCGCCATTATTGTGTAAGTAAGCAATCTTTGTTTCCCATTTTATCAGTTTTTATTCAAACTGTTCTTGCTGTGTACGTGTATATACTAGTTTACATCCTTAGCATAATACGATAGGAGGTTTTTATCCGATAGGCTCTTATGCTTTTTAGACTTCTGTACTGGATTTACATCACTGGTTTATACCCGGCTTTCGTATTTGAGTGAGGTTCCTATTTTCTGGGTTTTGAAAATTTTTTAGGCGACGTTTCTTGTACACTAAGTTTTCGGGTAAAAAACATGGGCCTTGATAAATGCACGAAACCCAAGGTTGCCTTTCCTGGTTAACCGCCACTTTCTTTTCCCTTGATTTTCGGGATTTTCAAAAAATTATCCACGCTCCTTTCTTTTTCGTGGAACGCACGCCCTGACTCTTCAATAAGGGTCTTAATATTTAGCTTGTTTTGCTCCTAAATCCCCGAGCTCATAAGTTCGAGCTCGGAACTCTTGCATGCATGGCCCTCACCATTTTTTCTTTCTCGCTAGATGTCACAGAATCTGGAAAGACGGTGGGGGTCGTTGCTGGCAATCCTTTACAAGCCGAAGTCTCCGAGCCTAGAATCGTTGTTTGCCTGGAATCAACGTCGGATAAGAGAATACGAGCTTGCGCGCGAGCAAGAGGACATTCGAGCTCACTACCGCCGCCAGATTGACGAGGTCATAGAGGGGAAAAGGAGAGTTCTTCGGGAGGCCCTCTATTCGGAATCCAATTCACGACCTAGGCCGATTCCTCTCGATCCTGCATTAAAAGTTACTGTCGCATACCATCCAAGAGAGCTCAAATTTTCACTAATGGGGGAACCTTCCTCCTCGCAGCCGGGGAGAGAAATGTTTGAGGCCGAGCACTACTGGAGCTCGGTTACCACAACTAGCCAGATAACTGAAATCTTGGCTTTCCACGGCCTCAGCCTGTCAGGCTCCTTGAAGTGTCGACCTCCGGCCGAGCATGAACGAAGCTGCTTCGCCCCTGGGGGCCGCGACGCCAGTGTGAAATACGCGGCCTGGAGCCATGAACATATGAGGGCAGGAGCTCTGTTGCCCTTGAAGTCTTTTTTCAAGGACTTCACGGATTTCATTGGGTTGGCCCCGTTCCAACTCAACACCAACTCTTACAGGGTACTGTCTGCCCTGAGGTCCTTATACCACGAGATGGAGTGGAAAGGACCTTCGCCTCAAGAGATCTTGTATCTCTTTTGTCTGAAAAGTAACCCCTCCCGAGCTCGGGGAGGGGATGGCTTCTATTACCTCTCGAGCTATCCCAAGGAGAAGAAGGTCTTTGAGGATCTTCCCAATCATCCGCCCGATTTCAAAAGGGCCTTCTTCTGGACAGATGGTCTGTCCCCGTCTCGACACTATTCGTTCAGGCGGATTCGTAAGTATTCTTGCTACCTTTATTTCTGTGTTCGTGACCTTAGCTCTTAGATCCGTACTTAGTAGAAATATGTTGTCTTTCAGCCAATTTTCAGCGTCCCACTCCCGACGATACAATGAAGGAGCACAGAGAGACCCTGCTCCAACTCCCACATGGCAGGAGGTCTCTCTTACATCTTTTACACGAGGACAAGCTCCGGAAGTGCGGACTTTTGGGGGAGGGCCAATCTACCTTTGACTGTTCCAATAAAAAATACGAACACTGGGAGAAGGTGCCACTGCCCACAGGCGCCCTTCCTCCGAGGAGAGAAATGAGGTCGCCACCTCCAGTTTGCCCGAGGAGTTCGTTGTCTGGGAATGAGGCTAATGATGAAGCCTCGAGCTCGGATCCGGATGAAGGTAAAGTCCTTCCTACCTCGAGAATGTGGTCCCCAACTTTACTAAAACACAGGCCCAATAGGTTAGTCTCGTGCCCACAGGATAGATACCACTTCTACATATGGAGTTGGGTAGATGACTGCGTCCATAGGTTTGATAGTGGGCTCGGGAAATACGACACCATGTACACCACGGACGAGATGTGGAATGGGATAGCCGTTCAGTATGGGACCAACGATTATAGGGACCTCTCGAGGTTATCACCCACATATAGGGAAGGCACTCCCCCCGCCTCCTCTGAAGACGGGGGAATTTCATGGTCCCTAAGTTCGAGCTCAGGGGAGAGTTCCAGTTAGGTTTCTTCTATCATCACTTTATATGTCTGTGATACTGAAACAACTTGTATGCTTCTCTTTTATTAACTCATGTGTTGTCACTTGTGCAGGCAAGATGGACTCCGACCTCGACAACATCATCGACGGCGCCGGCGCCAAGAGGAGCAAGCGCCCCAGAGCGGGGGTGCAGAAGACTGACCAGCTGGGCAAAGGCCCCAAGAGGTCCAAGAAAACACCTCCCCTTGCTCTACCGGTTTCGAGCTCCATCGCTGCGGTGACTTCCCAGGACGGTGCTTCCACAACGGCGTTGTCCTCGCAGGTCGTTGCCTCGGCAGTGGCGCCGACTTCGCTGGTTGGTCCCTCCGCTATGGCTGAGTCCCAACCCCCCGTGGCGGTCCAGTCATCCTTAGGTCCGCCTTCTAGAAGGTCTTCTGCTTCTCGAGCACAGAAGCTATCAGTCTCCACCCACATGGATGCATATGTGGTTGATAATGCCGCTGGGTCCCATGGATCTACGCTGATCTAGGATGTTATGTCCCGGATCGACCAGAGCTATGGCAGTCTCGAAGCTCCCTAATGGCAGTGCTTAAATGACACCCGAGACTGCACTTTTCTCTACGAGAAGAGTATTGAGCACACTGCCACGGTGAGTATCCTTCTAAAGTCCTTCCTTTTCTGCTTATAATCACACTGACCTGGAGCTAATGGTGGTTCCTTCCTTTTTCAGGCTCTTGCCTTTACTGCCCAGCTCAACTATAAGCTGAACAATGAGATCCACTCGAGCAAGTCTCATGCTCAGGAAGCGAAGGATCTCCAGCTCAAAGCATGCGATGATCTGAAGGCAGCGAATGCGAAGCTCGAGGCAGGAGCCAAAGAACGTGAGGGCATGGCCACCGAGCTCGCGAAGCTGAAAGCTGAGCTCGAGGAGCATAAGAGGGAGATCACCCAGCTTCAGGAGACCAACAAGAAGCTTGAAGAGGACAAGGCTGCCACCTTCGAGATCATGGAGGATGAAAAAACTCGCCTCCTTGCTGAGTACAAAGAGAAGAAGGAACAAGCAGTCGACTCGGCCATGTACCGAATGTGGGCCTACAATGAAGATCTGGACACCAGCTTCTTAGGTCCTCACGAGGCGCTGCTTCTTGAAAGGTGGAACGCTCGGCTCGAGAAGGAAGAGGCTGAGCAGCTTGAGAAGGAGAAGGCTGAGCAGCTCGAGAAGGAAAAGGCTGCTCGGGACGCCGTTTCGGAGGGAGCCCAGGAGGATGGCCATGCTATTTTTCCTGAGGAATCCGGTGCTGCAGATGCTGAGAAGGCCAAGGAGACTCCTCTTTCTTGACTCTGATCTCGGGGAAACCATTTATTGGGGCTGCGTCCCCTTATTTTTGTAATTATTTTAATTTATGCCCTCGGGGCTGATACAATTTCTTTAAATATTACTTATATATGCTTTACATTTCTTGACTCGAAATATTTGGCACATTTTATATTGATGAATCAGTTATGTTTATTTAGTCATACAAACATATTGTGGATTTAAGTTCGAAGCTCAATGCATTCATGCACAGTTTGTTCAAATTATCCGCTTCCGACCTCGTTATTTTTCAAGGTCGGGTATTACTTTAACCATGAACCCGAAAGTACTTATATGGTATGTAATGTAAATGATTTGGTTATATCTTTTTTGTTTAGTCACTTTTCCTCATCCTCAGTCTTTGCCCCGATGTTAAGAGTTCGAAACTATTTTCTTGTAGATATTCCAGCCTCGATCTCGACTTATCTCGAAGTAGGTTTAGGTTCCTACTTATCATCGATTAGTTTTTTGGCTGGTTTGTTCCAAACTTGTTACGTTTGCACATCTGGTTAACTCCAAACGTTTTCGGTTTTTGATAATTCGGTTATGTCCGAACTATCTAGGATCGCGTATTTGGTTACATCCAAATACTTTATATATTTGTGATAATTCGGTTATGTCCGAACTATCTTAGCTCGCATATTTGGTTACATCCAAATACTTTATATGTTTTTGATAATTCGGTTATGTCCGAACTATCTAGGATCGCGTATTTGGTTACATCCAAATACTTTATATGTTTTTGATAATTCGGTTATATCCGAACTATCTAGGCTCGCGTATTTGGTTACATCCAAATACTTTATATGTTTTTGATAATTCGGTTATATCCGAACTATCTAGGCTCGCGTATTTGGTTACATCCAAATACTTTATATGTTTTTGATAATTTGGTTATGTCCGAACTATCTAGGATCGCGTATTTGGTTACATCCAAATACTTTATATGTTTTTTCTGTATATGTTATTTTATTTTTTTAAGCTGATGGTATATGCACCAATGATGCCCCCTTAATATCCTATGAGTGTGACCATAGGTTATTAAATTAAGAGAGATTGCAAAAATGAAAAGAAATAACATATTTGAACGAAATGGATCTTTTATTTGATGACATTCAAAAACAAATAAGCTAATACAAATAGAAACTCATGGTTATAGGCAACACTTTTCCTACACTACTGATAGTAAGGTCTAAGGTGTTCGCCATTCCATGCTCGCGGTACTAGGCTCCCATCCAATCTCGCAAGTTTGTACACACCAGGTCGGATGACTGACTCTATCTGGTATGGTCCTTCCCAGTTCGGCCCGAGCACTCCAGCTGCCGGATCTCGAGTTGCCAAGAATACGCGTCTTAACACCACATCTCCCATTCCGAATTTTCGATCTCGAACCCTCTTGTTGAAATATCTGGTAGTTCGTTGCTGGTAGGTAGTATTTCTCAGCTGAGCCTCTTCTCTTTTTTCTTCGATCAAGTCTAAGGTTTCCTCGAGCTGAGTATGGTTTGAACTTTGGTCGTAGATCTGAGTTCGGGTCGTTGGGATTTCGACTTCTATGGGCAACATTGCCTCGCAGCCGTATGCTAGAGAGAACGGGGTATGTCCTGTTGAGGTTCGAGCCGTGGTCCTGTATCCCCAAAGGACTTGGGGCAATTCTTTGGGCCACCGTCCTTTTGCTTCCTCCAACTTTTTCTTTACTGAACTCTTGAGAGTTTTGTTCACAGCTTCGACCTGGCCATTCGCTTAAGGGTGGGCCACTGATGAAAAACTCTTTATTATACCGTTCTTTTCACAAAAATTGGTGAATAGGTCGCAATCGAACTGAGTTCCGTTGTCGGATACGATCTTCCTCGGCACTCCGTATCGGCACACAATGCTCTTTACAACGAAATCAAGGATTTTCTTTGAAGTTATAGTTGCCAATGGTTCTGCCTTCGTCCATTTTGTGAAGTAATCCACGGCGACTACAACATATTTCACTCCGCCTTTGCCAGTCAAGAGAGAGCCTATGAGGTCGATGCCCCATACCGCGAAGGGCCATGGGGATGTCAACATGGTCAGCTCGGATGGTGGGGCTCGAGGTATCGTGGCGAATCTCTGGCATTTGTTGCACTTCTTCACATACTCGAAAGAATCTGCTTTAATGGTTGGCCAGAAATATCCCTGGCGTATGATCTTCTTGGACAGGCTGTGCCCCCCAGTGTGATCTCCGCAGAACCCCTCATGAATTTCTTCAATGATTTTCTTAGCTTCGGGAGGGGTTACGCACCTGAGTAACGGCATGGAATATCCCCTTCGGTACAGTCTTCCATCCAAGATTGTGTAACGGGGAAGTTGATACATCAACTTTCGAGCTTGGTTTCGATCTTTTGGAAGAACTCCATTTTCGAGATAATCAACTATCAGGGTCATCCAAGTCGGCTCTATTTCGATCATACACACATCTTCCTCTTCTGGCTCGTTAATGCTTGGCGCTAGTAGGTGTTCTATGGGTACGACATTCAACTCTTCATTTTCGGCGGACGTTGCGAGTCGTGCTAAGGCATCTGCATTTGAATTCTGCTCGCGGGGAACTTGTTCGATTGTATAGAATTTGAAACACTCTAACGCTGATTTTGCCTTCTCCAAATAAGCTGCCATTCTCGTGCCGCGAGCCTGGTATTCACCCAAGATTTGATTAACTACTAGCTGGGAGTCACTGTAGCAATGTATAGCTTTAGCTTTGAGCTCCTTAGCTATACGAAGTCCCGCGAGTAAAGCCTCGTATTAGGCCTCATTATTGGATGCTTTAAAGCCAAATCTTAGGGCAGAATGAAATCTGCTTCCTTCGGGGGTAACCAAAATGATCCCTGCCCCTGCTCCATTTTCATTTGACGAGCCGTCGATGTAAAGTTTCCACAGCTCGTGGGCCGTGGTTATTACCTCGTCGTCGGCTATACCCGTACATTCCACTATAAAGTTTGCCAATGCCTGTGCCTTAATGGTCGTTCTTGGGTGGTAGGTGATCTCGAACTGTCCGAGCTCAGTAGCCCATTTAAGGAGTCGACCTGAAGCCTCTAGTTTAGATAGGACTTGTCTAAGTGGTTGATCAGTTAGCACATGGATGGGATGTGCCTGAAAGTAGGGGCAGAGCTTACGGGATGAATGAATCAGGCTGAGCGCGAGTTTCTCCATCAGTGGATATCTTGACTCTGCCCCTAGTAATCTTTTACTGATGTAGTAAACGGGTCTTTGCACCCTTTCTTCTTCTCGGACGAGCACTGCACTTATCGCGTGTTCGGTAGTTGAAAGGTATAGGTACAGTATTTCCCCCGTTTTAGGTTTTGACAGGATGGGTGGTTCCGCAAGGTGCTTTTTGAGCTCTTGAAAGGCCAGCTCGCATTCCTCTGTCCATTCAAATTTCTTACCTCCTCTCAGTAAGTTGAAAAATGGAAGACCACGATCCGTAGATTTCGAGATGAATCTGCTTAGGGCCGCCATCCTGCCAGTCAGACTTTGGACATCCTTGTGCCTTCGAGGCAAGGGCATGTCAATCAGGGCCTTGATCTTGTCGGGGTTAGCCTCGATTCCACGGGAGTTCACAATAAAGCCCAGAAATTTTCCTGAAGATACCCCAAAAGTGCACTTCTGAGGATTTAGCTTCATGTTATACTTTCTGAGCACGCCGAAGCACTCTTCGAGGTCATTAACATGGTTCTTGTTGAGTTGAGACTTTACAAGCATGTCATCAACATAAACCTCCATGTTGTTCCCTATTTTCTCTGAAAACATCATGTTTACGAGCTGCTGGTATGTGGCTCCAGCATTCTTGAGCCCGAATGGCATGACATTATAACAATATAGCCCTTTATCCATGATGAAGCTCGTATGTTCTTGGTCGGGGGCGTGCATGGGAATCTAGTTATATCCAGAATAGGCATCCATGAACGACATCAGGCCATGCCCCGCCGTGGCATCCACGAGCTGGTCAATCCTTGGTAACGGAAAACAGTCTTTTGGCCAAGCTTTGTTGAGATCTGAGTAGTCAATACAGGTTCTCCACGTCCCATTGGGCTTTGGGACCAACACCGGATTGGCTACCCAGTCAGGGTAAAAAGCGTCCCTAATGAAATGGTTTGCCTTTAACCTGTCAACCTCCTCCTTCAGTGCTTTCTTTCTGTTTTCGTCCAGCTGTCTTTGCTTTTGTTGCTTTGGGGGAAAGCTTTTGTCTATGTTTAGAGCGTGGCTTGCTACATTCGGGCTTATTCCTACCATGTCTGAGTGCGACCACGCGAAGACATCCTGGTTTTTCTTCAGGAAGCAAATTAATTGCTATTTTGCCTCATCTTGGAGGTGTTTTTCGACCTTCACTTTCTTCGAGGTATCAGTTTCTTCGAGCTGAATTTCTTCAAGCTCCTCTAAAGGTTCGAGGTCAACCTTCTCCTCAATCCTTGGATCGATCTCTTTGTCAACCTCTAAGACCATTCTGTCTTTGTTTTGTATGATGACGAGTGCTTGAGCGTTTGTTTGTTTCTTTCCTCTCATGGAGATGCTATAACATTCCCTCCCTGCCAATTGGTCTCCTTTCAACGTCCCGACTCCGCTAGGGGTCGGGAACTTAAGGGCCAGATGCCTTACTGATGAAACTGCCCCCAGCCCGACCAGGGTGGGTCTCCCGAGCAGCACATTGTAGGCAGATGGTAAGTCTACTACCACGAACTCCATTATCTTGGTCACCGAGACTGGGTAGTCTCCCAAGGTTATGGGGAGCTCAATGGATCCCATACAGGCAGTTCCTTCTCCTGAAAAGCCGTACAAAGTAGTTACACATGCTTTCAGGTCGCGAAGGGAGAGTCCCATCTTCTCGAGGGTTGCTTTATAGAGGATGTTGACTGAGCTCCCATTATCTATGAGAACTCAGTGGACCCTTTTATTGGCCAACTGAAGAGTAATGACCAGCGGATCATGATGAGGGAACTGAATATGAGGGCGTCTTCCTCGGTGAATGTTATTGGCTGTGTTTCAATCCTCTGGCTTTTTGGTGCCCTAGGTTCGGGTTCATAAGGAGATCCGTCCCCTGTCTTCAACTCGTTAACATACCTCTTTTAGGCATTCCTGCCCCCTCCTGCGAGGTGAGGCCCTCCCGAGATGGTTATTACATCCTCTCCATCAATCGGCGGGGGCCTGTCCTCTTCCCGAGCTCGGGAGTTATTGTTCTGTGTGGTCGGAGGCGCGACTACTCTCTGGCTCGCAGCCGCCTGACCAGTACTCTGGTTCTTGACATAATGCTGGAAGTAACCTCTCAAGATCAACCCTTCGATCTCATCCTTCAGTTGTCGACATTCATCGGTCGTATGTCCGGTGTCTCTGTGGAACCGACAATATTTACTGGAATCCCTCTTGGATTTTTGATTTCTCATCGGGTCAGGGCGCCTAAAGGGGACCTGGTTCTCATTAGCCAGGTATATGTTCTCCCGAGACTCATTGAGCTCGGTGTATACCTTATACACGGAGAAATACCTCTCCCCTTTATTTTTCTTTCCTCCCTCAGCTTCAGGGTTACTTCCTTCGTTCTTTTTTCTCTTGGAGGGGTTCTCCGAGGCAGGCTTTGGTGCCGCCGGGTCCGCCGAGGTTGAGGCAGAGTTAATGTTTATCGTTGTAGTTTTGGACTGGGAGGTCACCTTGAGCGTCGACCTCGCTTCCTCTACATTGACAAACCTCTGCACTCGTCTGTTAATCTCGGTTATCGACCTTACCGGTTTCCCTTGCATGTCGTCCCAAAGGGCACTTCCCGGTAATACGCCAGCTCGGATAGCCATGAGGTGTCCACTGTCATCCACATCCCGAGCTCGGGCTACTTCCAGATTAAATCTTGTTAAGTAACTCTTCAATGTTTCGCCCGGTTGCTGCCGGATGTTAGTTAAGGTGGACGCTTCTGGTCTGACCCCTACCATTGCTCTGAACTGCTTCTTAAAGTCTTTAGACAAATGCTCCCATGAGGTTATTGAGTGTCTCTTATACTTTTCGAACCAACTTTTGGCAGGTCCTGCCAATGATGTTGGAAACAACATGCACCTGAGCTCGTAACCCACGTTACTGGCTCTCATGATCGTGTTGAACGTGCTCAGATGACTACACGGGTCGGTCTTTCCTTCAAACATAGGGACGTGAGGAATCCGAAACCCTTGAGGAAATTGAGTGTCAGAAATATGGGGAGCAAACGGCTCGAGCTCCTCATCAGAGTCCTCATATCGACCATTTCCTCGTTCACTCTTTAAAAGCCTAAAGGCTCTTTCGAGCTGATCGATTCTTTCTTGGACTGGGTCAGTAGGAGGTGCTGTCTGGAATTGACTGTCATTGATAGTGATTCCAGGCTCGCGTCTTCGCAGGGGATCTCTACGCTTATTCAAGCGATCCCTCAGGTCTAGATTTGTTTGATCTCCATTCCCCCGACTCTGATTCAGATGATTTCGTAGGTCAGGACGATTCTTGCAACTTCCAGTATTCTTACGACCTCGGTTGTGTTTACTGACAGACCTGGTCTCTCCGGACTCATCACTGGTGAAACTCATTGTTCGGTTATTTCGCGATGGATTCTTTCCACGTCGCCTCGTCTCTGCAGTGCGAGACTGAGACGTCTGACTTCTCTCAGATGGAGCGCCTCTCCGCTCCTGGAAAGTCTCCCTGTTTCCTTGTCTTTCCCCCGCACGCCCTTGATCCTGATCTCGAACAGGTTGAGCGTTTCTGTGTGGGGGCGAAGGATATCTTATGGGTGACGGAGGGAACCGTATAGGCGACGATGGCTGCCACCCCTGTCGCGGCCTAGAGGGTCCAGAATTTGCTCGAGATGGGTCAGTTGCATTCGGTGCGCTCCCAGGTACCTGAGTCCGAGCCTCTGCAGGGGTTCGGTTATTCTCAGCTCCTGTAGGCACTTCCACAGGCGGGTTAGGCGGGACCCGAGCTCGGGTATTCCTCTGGGGCCTAGGTGGAGCGGATGGCTCTACTGGTGCCGGAGGTTGAGTCGGCCTCCTTGTGGCAGCATCCTTTCGCAGATGCCCGCGGGGCCTTCTGGGAGGAACATGTACGTCCCTTGGAGGAGGGACTTGGTTTTCGCGTGGAGGCGGGGGCTGAGCCACCTGCGCCTCTGCGGCTATCCTTGTCAACTCCTCATTCCGTTTGTTGGCTTCTGCCAACAGCTGCTTCAGTTGTCGGTTTTCAAGTTCCACAATATGAACGTACCACTTAGGATTGTAGTACATATCCTCATCTCTTGGTGGAGGAGGTGGTCCCCGGGAATCAGAGGACCCACTTCTCTCTTCAACATCCGGGTTCTCCATTGGTTGTTTTCCAAGATGACTTGGGTAATTTTCTTCAAGGGTGTTCTGATTGTTTGTGGCCATGATTTTCTCAGGGATGAATGCTTAAGGCTCTCAATGAAAGCACCAAATTGTTGACGCCGTTTTTCGTCAAACAGTGAAAGAAGAGCACATGAACAATAACTGATAATGGCCAATTGAAATAAAACAATACAGACACACGATTTTTACGTGGTTCAGCAGTTAAATCTGCCTAGTCCACGAGTCTTTGTTATTAAACTCAAGATTATCTCTGGGAATTCTTCAAGAATGAATTCTCCAGAGTTTTCTCTCAAAGATCATAATTTCGGTCCTTTACAATGGTGCATGGCCTCTCTATTTATAGAGAAGGCTGCAGAATACTATCCCACATATTTTGGGTAGTTACTCTTTTTGTATAAATAAAATAAATGGCTTTAAATGCCTATAATCAGATATAAAAGGAAACGTCCCCTGAAGATCAGGAGACGTATAACTGACCAAATAATATCACACGATTCTAGGGGATTTACAATAATAAATGAGGATTACATCTCGTATTTATAACACTTGCAGATATTCAAGGTGGTTATCGCGTATCTCTAAGGCTTTAGCTTCCCAGGTTTCCCGTCATCTATCGAGCTAGAAACATCTCCCGAAGCCACATGGCTTTCTAGATCGTACGTGCATCGAGCTCGGGACCCCTGATCCGAGATCATCCCCGGAGCTATCTTTCGAGATCATGAATACTTCGAGGTCACCATACTCGAGGTCGTCTATGTGTCCTGTAGGCTCGACATTCAATCCTGGAGCATGTTTCCGACCTTATGAGTCCACTTATTTGCGAATCCAACTTTCGAAGTCATATTTAACATAGCTCGAAATTTAGGTGTAACACATTTTGAAAGGTATATGAAGATTTTAAAAGGTTATGTTAGAAATAGAAGCAGGCCTGAAGGTTGCATTGTTGAGTCTTATATCGTTGAAGAAGCAATGGAGTTTTGTTCAGATTACTTGTCAGGTGTTTCAAGTGTTGGGGCATATCCATCTCGAATTGAGATTGAAATTAGTAAAGGTGGAAGAGGTGGTGTAGTTTCAGAAATAAATCAAGTTAATCGAGAAAAGCTAAGAGAAAAAGTCAGCTCGAAGTATCTACTTCAGAAGATAGCCGCATTAATAGGCTGGAAGAGCAACTTCGATATTCTGATGAGAGGAACCGTCGAACTGAGGAGAAATTAAATCAATTGATGGAGCAATTTAGATCGACACATAGCAATATTGGTGAGTCATCGCATGCATCTAGTTCTTGTGTGGGAAGAGCAGCCTCTAATGTATCACCACCACCACTAGCACCATATGTTGAACAAGAGGTTGTTCCACCAGTACTAGCACCACCACCACCACCACTAGCACCACATGTTCAACAAGTGCTTGTTCCACCAATACTAGCACCACCACCACCACATGTTCAACCAATGATTACTCCACCAGAACCACAAGTTCCACCAACTATGCATGAGGTATTCTTATTACCATAATCAACTTAGCAAATGTTAATGCTTAATAATTTCACTATTGTACTATATTAATTATTTCTTTCTAACGCAGCATAGTAAATGCAAGCTTGCTATCAAAATGAGAGACAACATAGTTGCATCGGGATACATCCTTAAGACTGATAGTTCAGATATCCATGGAAAAAAGATGCCTAAAGAAGTTGCTCGTGTAGTCGTTGAGGTAGCCCACGATGAGATGGCTAGGCTACAATTTCCTAATTTGAATGCAGGGATCACTTTGGTAGGTCAAGCAGTTGGGGTACCAGTAGCATGGCATAAACATCTTATTATCGACGAAAGTGAGCAGGGACAGGTAATGTCTATAAGTTTTTATCGCCTAACTTCTTTTATTTTTAAATTTATTTTATTTTAACTTTTCCTTGGGTCATAAGCAGAAGAGAAAGCAAGAAGATATTGAGGCAATGATACCTTCCACTCAAGATCCACAGCCCCCAAAGCTTCCGCGTGTAGAGCCATTGACACAGGAGGTAGTGTCAATCTCTCACAATGATTCGGCATCTATGTCAAGCAATTTGACCTCTTTATTGAAGTTTGTATCACCATGGGATAATGACTACCACAAGAAGATTAATATCCCATCGTATGTTTTTGGATACAACACGTTTGCTATGCTTTTCAAGGATGATGTGACACAATTTTGCAACATGGACAAGATTGGGCAAACTCCAATGATATTGTATTTGAGGTATATATTCATGTCTTTTATAATTCAAAGTTTGAATTATATGCATGTCTTTTATAATTAAATATGATTAATTTCTAGGTTGTTGGATGATATACTACATACCAATGGGTTGGATCATTTGTACGCATTTCAGCATCCAGGCGAAGTTAGTGTAGGTCATGAGAATAAGCGTGCCCAAGCACTTAAAGACCGATTCATTCAAATGGGCGAGAAGCAGTTCCTTATTTGTCCCTGGAATAACAAGTAAGTTTATATTGAGTTTTGAAATGTTAAGTTCATATAGTCATCTTCTAAATATTTGATTGTTTGTTTTCTAGTGAACATTGGATGTTATTGCTATTTCAACCTCACTCACATTCAGTGGCGTTCTTGGATCCCATTAACCTTCCATTACGCATTGAGATTAAAAATATAGTTAGGCTGTAAGTTTATATAAGTTTCATTCCTTAAAGTATATTATCTTTTTAATAGTACTTGTTTGCTAATTAAATTTTTTTTATTACTTGTTTGCTAATTAATTTTTTTTTATTATGTATAGTGCTTTCACGCTATATGATACAGAAAAAGGAAAAAGAGTTGTAAGTCTAAAGTATTATAGTCCAAAAGTAAGTAACATTCAACTTTATAAAACATAAGATTTAAATTATAAGTATACTAACAAGTATATGTAATATATTTTTACATTTGTCTATGTTAACAGTGCCGACAACAACCAAAAACCACAGAGTGCGGTATCTACTGCATGAAGTATGCTAGGGATCTCATTTCACAACGAAGAACCAGAGCATATCTATCAAATAATGTAATAATTAAATGTGTTTACCTTTTAACTTTAATAAAGTTATATTTTAATTTCATATATATTTGACATGTAACTTATAATTTAAATTATTTGCTGTTCAATTCAGATTTACCATATACTGACGCAGAACTTAATCAAGTTCAAGAAGAGTGGGCAAAATATATTCTACTGCAACTCGCTAAATGATGGCATGCTTGCTTAGTACCTATGTGAGGGGATTTAATCATTTTTTGAACTTTTTATTTCTTTTATTAGAAATTGTTAGAACTAATCAAATACAGAATCAATCTAACAAATTATATGTAGTTAATTTAGCTTTTTGAGGTGTATATTGCGCTAAATATTCATTTTATGACAAACTTTTTTGGAACTATGTATTTCTTTTACTTAGAAAGTGTTATAACTAATCAAATGTAAAGTTAATGTTACTAATGTTAATTTAATTTAATCTTTGATGTGTATTCTTTTACTGCAATTGCTACGTTGATTTTGAAACCAGGGGGCATTGACAACATATTTGCAATGTCCTCTGGTGTGGAAACTTTGCGATAGTTAAAAATTGTCACCATAGACAATCAATCCCAACACATAATAACTGTCGGTGTTTCCAGCAACGGCAACACCTATTAACTGTCGGCGTAGCCAGCAACGGCGACACCTAATAACTGTCGGCGTAGCTACCCTATGCCGGCATAGGCAAATACGACAGTTATTCGACTGTCGTCGTTGCTCAATATCAACAGTTAAAAACTGTCGGGAAATCCCATTTTTGTAGTAGTGGCTATTCATTTTTCTCTTCTTTCATATGTGTTTTTCATTCATTCAGTAAAGTCTTATATGGTATCAGCGCTTCACTGCCATGGCAACCAATGACCACTCCCGTTCGTCTTCTCCCTCCACTGGTGTCCAACCTCCCGTAGCTCCAGTTGCTCCGCCTGCAGCTCCGATTCCGGCAGTCGATCCTGTTGGCCTTCCCAACAACCATCTCCTTCCGCTCCAACTCCGATTAGATCGATCCAATTACTCTTACTGGCGAGCCTTGGTTCTTGCTGCGGTACGTGCTTATAACCTTGATGGTTACATTCTTGGAACTCTTCCACCCCCTCCGACTAATCTTGCAGGTAATGAAGTCAATCCCGCTCATCTTCAGTGGCTTCGATTTGATCAATTCCTCATGCATTGGCTCATGAATTATGTTATGGAAGCCATGCTTGGTCATATCATCAATTTTCACACCTCCGCAGAAATTTGGTCGGTTCTTGCTCGAATATTTGTTACAAATTCCAAAGCTCGGGTTCTTCAAGTAAAAGGTTTACTTCAATCCACCAAGAAAGGCTCATCCTCCATTGATGACTACATCTTGAAGATGAAAGGATATGCTGATGCTCTCTCTGCAGCTGGTGAACCAATTTCCGATGATAGCCTTTGTCTTTATATCCTTGGTGGACTTGGATCAGAGTATGAAGCCACTATTTTCAATCTAACTAATCGCACTGAGCCTTTGAACGTTCAAGATCTCCATTTCAGCCTGCACAATCAGGAAATGAGACTTCAACAACAAACTAGTGCCAATTTTGATATGGTGCAAGCTAATCTTGCCAGTTTTTCCTTTCGTGGTAACAACAAGTCGGCTTATAGAGGTGGCCGAACCTCTGGTCGGAGTAATCGTGGTTCGTTTTACAATCGTCCTGGTCGTGGAAACAGGTCAGTATGTCAACTTTGTGGACGCGTTGGTCACACTTCCCAGAAGTGCTATCACAGATTCGACATTCATTTCAGTGGTCCTCCATCATCAACTGATTCTTCGTCTAGCTCTGCAACTGAAAGTGCTCACGCCTATGTGACTGAATCACATATTCCTGATGATACTTCTGGATCATGGTACTTGGATACGGGTGCTACGAATCACATCACCACAAATATTCAGAATTTGTCCTCCAAAGTTGATTACAAAGGCAAATCCAAAGTCATAGTTGGTAATGGTACTTCTATGCCCATCTTACATATAGGTTCTAATTCTTTTACTGCATCACATTTATCAAAAGCTTTAGAATTACGTGACATCTTACATGTTCCTAATGCCACTAAAAATTTACTCAGCATTTCTCAATTTACCAAAGATAACAACATTGTTCTTGAATTTGATTCTGTTTGTTGTCTTATCAAGGACAAGAAAATGAGCCGAGTACTTCTTCGGGGCACTCTCACTGATGGTCTACACAAACTCAACATTAGACCACCAACATCACCAGATTCTTCAATCACAGTTCAATAGCAACCATCAAAAATCACTCCTTCTGCTCATGCCTTTAATTGTACCACTTTAAGCAATCATGTTTTTTACAGGTCCCAAGTTGCTAAAATTTGGCACTGCCGCCTTGGTCATCCCTCCCAACCAATCTTACAAAAAGTTCTTTCCATTGTAAAGCCAAATGCAAAATGTAGCAATGTTGAATTCTGTGAAGCTTGTCAAATTGGCAAACTTCATCAGTTTAGTTTTAAACCTTCTTTGAATAAAACTTCAGCACCTTTTGAATTGATATATTCAGATGTATGGGGTCCTTCATTCTATCACTCAATAGATGGTTATTGATTTTATGTTAGCTTTGTCGATGACTATACAAAGTATACTTGGATATTTCCCATGCAAACAAAATCTGAGGTTCCATCCATTTTCAAAAGATTTAATGCCTATGTTGAACGTCTGTTTCAAAAACAAATCAAAAGTATTCAAACAGACTTAGGAGCTGAATATAAACCTCTCTATAATCTCTTTGCTGAACTTGGCATAATGAGACGTCATTCGTGTCCACACACTCACCAACAACAAGGTAGAATGGAACAAAAACATCGTCATGTAGTTGATATAGGTCTTACACTTCTTGCACAAGTTGATATGCCCCTTAAATTCTGGTGGGAGGCATTTGTCTCAGCCACCTTTCTCATTAACAGACTCCCTACTCCTACACTTAAACTACTCTCTCCTTACCATAAACTTTTCAATCAAATCCCATATTATAATCTACTCAAGACATTTGGTTGTTCATGTTTTCCTCTCTTAAGGCCTTATCAACATCACAAAGTCTCTTTCAGATCTTCCAAATGCATATTCCTTGGATATAGCATTCATCACAAAGGCTATAGGTGTATGCATCCTTCTGGCCGTATATATATAGCTCGGAGTGTCACTTTCAATGAAACAGAGTTCCCTTACTCAACTCTATTCTTGGACAACTCAACCTCTTCCTCTACTTCAACTCGTATAATCAACACTGCCGATTATCAAATACCATCTTCATTACCTCCTACTTCATTCACATCTATCCCCACAGTATCGTCATCCCCAAGTCTAGGTTCCATGTCTTCTTCTTCCCATACTTCTTCCTCACAATTCAGTGCTCCCTCTTCCTCTCATATACCTACTCCAAGTGAGTCTCCTGCACTCATTCCCATATCTGATATTCCAATAAGCCTACCTATTCCACCTACACCTCAAAACAACCATCCCATGGTCACATGATCAAAAGTTGGCATATTCAAACCTAAAGCATTTTTAACTACTGCATTAACTGAATTAGAACCTATTTCATTTAAAAGTGCTATTACTAACCCCTGTTGGAAGCAAGCAATGCAGCAAGAGTTTCAGGCATTACAACAGAATCAAACTTGGACGTTGGTTCCATTCACACAAGACTTGCCTCTTGTCAGCAATAGATGGATTTTCAGAGTTAAATACAATGCCGATGGAAGTGTAGATCGATATAAGGCACGTCTTGTTGCTCGGGGTTTCCAACAAACTGCTGGATTGGATTATTTTGAAACTTACAGTCCTGTGATTAAGCCTTGCACTATCAGAATAATTTTTACTCTTGCTATTATGTTTGGATGGGATGTTCAACAAATCGATATCAATAACGCTTTCTTAAATAGAGATTTACAAGAGACTGTATATATGCACCAGCCGCAGGGATTTGAGGATACTCGGTTTCCTAACCATGTTTGCAAACTAAATAAGGCAATCTATGGCCTTAAGCAAGCACCTCGAGCTTGGTTCGATAAACTCAAGAGTTCATTGTTGAGGTATGGCTTCACCAATTCCAAATCAGATACAAGTTTATTTTTCACTAAAAAACAAGGCAAGTTAATCATGATATTAGTCTACGTGGATGATATTTTAGTCACTGGAGAAGATCCTGCTAGCATTCACAAAGTCATCACTGATTTGCATTTGGAATTTTCCTTAAAGACTCTTGGTTCTGTAAATTACTTTCTTGGTTTTGAAGTGTTCGCAACTCCACAGGGCTGTATTTAAATCAAAGAAAGTATATCCATGATCTTTTGCATAAGACTAATATGGCTGATTCTAAACCCCAATTAACACCTATGTGTCCTAGCACGAAACTCTCTTCACTTTCAGGAATACCGCTGGAGGATCCTAAGATTTACAGGAGCATCATTGGGGCATTGCAGTATCTAACCATGACAAGGCCAGACATAGCTTTTGCTGTCAACAGACTTAGTCAATTCCTGAAGGCTCCTACAACTCAACATTGGATAGCTTGTAAGAGGGTTCTTCGATACCTTGTTGGCACACCGAACCTTGGCCTTTGCTTCACTCCAACTTCCCATCTAACTATTGAAGCATTTACAGATGCAGATTGGGCAGGGTGCATCGATGACCGTAAGTCCACTTCTGGCTATTGTGTTTTCTTTGGTGGCAATCTCGTTAGTTGGTCTTCAAAAAAGCAGAATGTAGTTGCTAGATTTAGTACTGAATCCGAATACAAGTCATTGGCGTTAGCTACAGCAGAGATCATCTGGATTCAATCTCTCCTCACGGAACTTGATATACACCTTCTACAGTGTCCAATTCTGTGGTGTGATAATATGGGAGCTGGTTCTCTTGCCTCTAATCCAATCTTTCATGCCCGAACTAAACACATCGAAATAGACATTCATTTTGTTCGTGACCGTGTCCTGTCCAAACAACTTGATGTTCGCTACGTGGAGTCTTCTCATCAGATAGCTGATATTCTTACTAAACTGCTTCCTATATCTCAGTTTGTTGACCTTAGTAGCAAGTTGCCACTACAGAGCCCACCGTGCAACTTGAGGGGGATATTAGAGATCAAGCTTCTGTTACAGCTGTTACTTAACAGCTCATTTACTCTCTTCGAAGTTTAGTTAAATAACCAATTCGGTTCTTGTAATAACTCATTCAGTTACTCTGTTTTGTGTCATAGTCTTTGTTGTAACTGTTTTGTAACAGCTTAGCTAACTCATCTTCATCAATATATATAGCTAAATAATCTCAACATTTATGGTTGAGCTATTCATTTTTCTCTTCTTTCATATGTGTTTTTCATTCATTCAGTAAAGTCTTATACATCCTGCAAATTTTCAAAAAATTCTGAATAGTTTACAGTTACGAAAACAAGGTTCAAACAGTTGAATTTTACACATGCATACAAAAAATAGACACGCGTGCAACAACCTTGTTTTCGGCACCGTAAACTATTCGGATTTTTTTGAAAATTTGCAGGATATCTTAAATGACAACAATGCACACTGTCATAAAAAGAAATTGGGAAAAAAAAGTAAGTAGCGAGACAGTGGCTGCACCGAAGTGGTACCCTTTATATATATCACGCACGTTTAACATTATTGTAGTCGGCTTCTTTTTGTTCATTTCGCAAGTGTTCTCTTTAGAATTTTATAGAGTATTAAAGAGCTCATTCAGTTGATTAACATATATAAGCATGAATTATTTTTATTTTTATTTTATTTATAAAATTACTGACAATGCTACAAAGAATACATCAGAAATTTATGAAAATGATATTTTTTTATAGTAATTTGACTTACTTTTGATAATTTTTTTGCAAAATAACATCTGTCTAAAATTTGATTAGTTGTCTAAATTTTTCGACCAAATGTCTAATATTTTCGACTGGTTGTTTGAATTTTTCGATCACATATCTAAATTTTCGACTAGCTGTCTAAATTATGAGATATTATTTTGTAAAAATATTATTAAAAATAGGCCAAAGTACAAAATAACTTTAAAAAATATGCAATTTTGCCAAAGTACCATAATACATTGACAATGAAAATACAAATCCAAGCAACTCATAATATTACATCAATTATATAACATAACCGTACTCTTGGATATGTGAATGTTGCATGCTCATGATATTTGAGAGCAACCTGAATAATGAATTATGAATATATAGTTAAGAAATCAAATTTTCAACTTTCAGTGTTTGAAGTTTAAGATTTTTAAGATGGGTGAATCTAAATGGACTCTTTCTTGATTTTCAAATTGTTACCTATTTTGGACATTTTATTAATGCTCTTTACTATTGCTAGCTATATTTAATTTATTTATCATTTCATAGATTTTTTTGGCAAAGTATCTATTATTATTCTTTTAGGGGTGTGCTATATATTCAATATAATTTACATACTTTGAAAAACTATTGGGAGATTCTACTGAAATTTCTACTTAAATTAAAGAAACAAAATTGTAGATTAAGTAAACAAAATTTCTCAGTGTATAGATGAGAGATCCATTACAAGAAGACACTTGGGGAACGACAAAATTTCTTCCTCACAAAAATTTTCTTACCCAAAATTGAAACTCGAAACAAAGTTTTAAATTATTAGGCTGAAAATAGGATATTTAACGTGTTTTAATTATTAGATGCAAAGGCTTGGAAGTAGATAAAGTCTTTTATGTTATGATTAGCGAAATTCAAAGAAAACTTGTTTTCTTATAGTGACACCACAATATTAACCTACACATAATGGTAGTTCTTGACCTTTAAATAATCGTTCTTATTTAATATGAATGTTGTGATTGTAGAGGTTAATGAGTTTATTAGGATTAGTGATGTCATTCGAGATTGTTCAAGGTGCTATGTCCAAAATAATCTAAGATTTGCTTAATTAATGGTCCTTTGTTTTGGAAGAATATTTAACAATTAATTCTAAGGTGATTCAATATACATACATTTTTTTCTATCATTTCTAAACCAACCCCTCATAATTTTTAAACTTCTTTTTACACACCTAAACAATTTTAGTATATCAAAAAATAAATTTCACCTCTATGAATAATTATTGTTTTAAAAAAAATTAAAATAACATTGGAACCTTAAAAAATAATAAATTTTTAAGAATAAAAATTCTAATCACAATTTTTTTAATTTATTTTTTAACTCAAAATATGAAAAAATATATATAAATATAATTAATTAAAAATTGAAAAAAAATCTTATTAGAATCAAAATCAATTTTTAAATTATAATATTTTAAAAAAAATTGTTCTCAAAATTGATAAACTAAATATTTTTCTTTTTGGCTTTTACTAAATCATTTTAGCACAAAATTTTTACTTTTTATTTCTTAATAGTTAATTATGAATGTCGATTTACCAAAATAATGTACATCTCTTCAATGTACTAGACGATTTGGTTGAACTAAAATTACAAACATGTTTGCATTGAAGAAAAAATATGCTAAAATAAAATTTAATGTAAAACAACAAACAGGGTTCATACTAGTCAATTAACGCCGCAATATCATATTCCTAAGAGAAAATTAAGTGGTACTATGACAAATGAAGAAAATCAATTTGATGAAAAACTCTTTAAAAAGTCATTTTGGTATAAAGTACTCATAATCGAGTCCATTTCCCTATCAAACGAGCAGCACCAGTCAAACAATACACAACCAAAAACATTGCTAAACTCATTCTTCATGTTGCCGTGTTAAAACTATCTATCCAAGACAAAATCACAAAGCAACCTGGAATATGCCACGGCGCATAACACTAGCAGCACTACTATGCCAACATCCAACAAAACTCAAGACGCTGCAGAATTCGATTCAAAGTATAGCCAGCCAAGGCACACATGACATTTAGCAACTTGAACAGGCCAAGATTCCAATCTGAATAAAATGTACCCACATCCACATGCTTGAAAAGAGCTCAAGAATGCCAATGAGATGGCCTAGATCTATCTTATCAGGGTCACTCATAAAATAAAGATGTTTTGGGTCATTTTCACATTGGATTAGTTCAAGCTAAAGTTGCAGACAATATACACATGTATTTAAAACAATGCAAAAACAATCACATCTTATCTCCCAGTTGTCTAGCATTTCATTACTGATTAATAATCAAACAAAGAAACATCAGCTGGGACAATAAAACGACAAAGGCATGTGATTAATAATATCATGTTAAAAATAAACAGATAAAGTTTAGTTCAGTCCATATTGTCCTTGCAATACCTAATTGTAGCCTCAAACAACCTTAGTACTTAATAATAGATAGCCCACAAAAACAATGATCACATAACCATGTATAGTCCTGACAATCCACAAAAATTTCCCTTCACATCCAAGAGTTCAGTCAATTCAGTTCTGCAACTTCCAGCATATGGAGTATGGACTATGCAAAGAGAAACAGAGCTCACATAGAGCATGTAATCTAAAGTAATCATAGAAACATATCAATCTAATAAATAGCCTACACATAAAATGTCTAAATTTAGGTCAAATATTCTTCACCCTGCTTTTCGAATCTAATCAAGCAAGAATGCAGGCAATTGTCTTTGCATTATGGTTATGCATGCTATACACCATATTATATTCATGTACTCTATACTGCTAAAACATAGTCCATTAGAATCCTATAATATCTCCCAATTGACACCATACCTTGCAACATAAAAAAAGGCAGATATGGTAAAGGTAAGCTACAAATGAACACCAAAAAACTATTTTACATCAACTTCCTTCTCAACCATGTCATCTAACCACCCATATCTTTTTCCCATATGATTCTTTTGTACCAACAATCTACCCAACATCAATATCATATCTTACGTTCACACATCTGTCACTACATTCTGAACCTAATTCCTCAAAATTGCAAACTTTCTCCTAAGCTATACCATACTATCGTTCTAATTTTTGTATGCTACATCAGGCATGCCCTAATCAAAATCTTTAGGAAAAACTTGCAAGTAAATAAAAGCATAAACTCTAGCAATAATTGTCTTATTATAGAAAACAAAAAATTACAACTATAACAATGTAGGGGTGTTTGAAATTTACTTTCATATGACTAAGGTGATAAAGACACAAAAAATGAAAACCAAAAGCCAGCCTAAAGCTTCATAATTAAGAAAAGCCATCTCTGCTAAGATGAGAGGCAAAAGCACTAGGGAAATACATATATAGAATAACAAAAGATACACACAGATTTCTATAGTAGCCAAGACTAGCATGCACAACAAAAAACCACAGATTTCACAACACAAACTGTGAGAGACCCTTCCTTCAAATAAACAGAAAACCAAGTGACACAAACTTTAGTTGCTAAAACAAAATCACTTCATAAACAACACAATAATATTGATTGTAAATTATTGATTTGCGCAGGTGTTAGTCAAAAGTTGAGACATTTTTTTTTCTTGGGTTAGAGGCAAATAGCCGACAATAAGGCTGCTGTTCAAACAGCAGGAGGGAAAACTAGCAACAGTACAACATTATTACAAGACAGCAAGAAAACATTGAATTGTTAATTTTGACCGAATTAAATTAAAAAAAGAATCGATAATATCCAGAATCGATCCAGTAAAAGACAACTCATCCACATAAAGTCTTAGTGGCCAAAAAAATCAGCCCTTATCATATGCCGAATGGAAAATTTAACAACAATTCCAAATACAACAAGTATCATCAGTCAACATCGAAAATCCAACAACTACAAAGAAGAGCATAAAGATCTCTGCAAGAGGCCATAGATATATATACAGGTGAAGCATACCAGATGCAATTGAGTCCCACTGACGACACCAACAAAGTAAATCTACCTGATGGTGACAAACTTGTTGGTACCATGCCTCGCCCAATAAGCCCTCAAATCAATTGGATTGGCAAAATTATAACCTTCTGCTGCAAGTTTCTCCAATACCTTCTTGAAAGCACCTTGGCTCATTTTTCTTCCAGCTATCCTAGCACCACGCCTTTTAGTGCTCATTGGCAAAGGATACACAGACACATTTGTTGTACAACAAGCAGATTGCCAGCCACCGCAACCCCATCGATAACACTGTTGTGGAGTTCCAGTGCAGGAGCAAACTGGAATTGGGATTCCAGAAATGTCCATATCAATGCCATTGATGACAACATCCATACTCTTCTTTGCAGGCTTAACACGAACAAGAGCAGAGTTGTTATTTTCCTTTGGTTTCCTTGGCTTCTTCACTTTTGGGGCTTTAGGGGCACCCCCACCACCCTGTCTTTTCTTTGAGGGGCCACTTTCCTTATTAACAACAGGCTCTTCAATTCTACCCACCACCCTCTCATCCCTTGGTGCAGCCTCAGGTGGCTGCAACATCTGCAACGAGTGAGCTCCAGATGTTTCCGGAAGAACACCATAGTTGGTATTTGGAGGCAACATGTTCAAAAACTTGTCTCTCTGATTCACCCAACTGTCCCTTACATAGTTCATTGGGACAGGAGCATCGGATACAACACAATCCCTGGGATGATTGGTATGAAAGGTGCCATTGGAGCTGACCATAACGGTTGTAGGATCACGTCCAGGTAGAAATGCTTTGGTATCACGCTGCTCTGCCATGCTTGACATGAGCTGCAGGCCAAGATGGCCTTTGAAAGATGGTTCATAGTAACCCCAGTTACGCATGTTCAACGCATCATCATCCATTAGAGCTAGAAATACAGCAGACAATGAAAAGTTGTACATGTCAGGTTTTGAATTGACTATTTAATAAAATTATTTGAATAATACAAATGAAAATGGTGCATTGTACAATGTAACCCCCCTTCAAGACCGTGAAAAGGCCAACCAAAAACATCAATAACAAGAAACAAATCAAGGACCAAACTACACAGTCTAACACAAATAGAGCAACCCAAACGGATCTAGCTTGGCCCCGGAGAAAATGAAAGCAAAAATTGAAACTTTTTCAAAATTA
The DNA here is from genome assembly GCF_963169125.1 of Humulus lupulus. Classification (NCBI taxonomy): domain Eukaryota; kingdom Viridiplantae; phylum Streptophyta; class Magnoliopsida; order Rosales; family Cannabaceae; genus Humulus; species Humulus lupulus. The sequence continues at coordinate 274,880,306 of NC_084795.1, read as the reverse complement.
GTACTTCTCAGATTCGAAATTATATTAAAAATTTATTAAATCCCAAATATAAATCAAACTCGATTTGAGGAGACTAGAAATGGAAACTCTCCCAATCCCCAAACAACGGAGTGGAAACTACAGCAAACATTTCCCACATTTTCACTGCAAATCAATTGAAGCTAAACCCAGATCTACATTTCCATGAACCAGTAATTGAGCATATTAGGGCTCCAAAATCCAATATTCGATCTGAGAATCTCAAATCTCAGATCTGAGACAAAACAAGAGAAACAAAGAGAAATAAAACAAATTTAAACTTGAATCTCAGCTTATAAATAGAAATATGGAAATGCAAATGACAGGTTTAGCAGTACAAGGACCCATATATTCAAAACTAAAGAAAGAGAAAGAGAAAGAGGAAGATGGATAGATAGAGAGAGAGAAAGAAAGAGAGATAGAGAAAGATGAGACAGAGAGAGAGAGAGAGAGGGATGAGAGAGAAAACTTACTTGGGTGGGTGTAAACGGCTCTTTAGGGTTTTGCCCTTCTGGAGAGAGAGGAGAGAGAAACCTGAGAGAGAAAGAGAGAAGAGAGAGGAGAGAGAGGGAGAGAAAGGGAGAGGAGAGAGGAGAGAGAAAGCCCTACAATTGTGAGAGAGAAAAAGAAAGAGAGAGCTACAAATGGGTATCTATCAAAAATGTTGTTGTCACTTTAAAATAAGAAAAAAAATTGGAGAGAGATAAATGCTTCAAGCCAAAATATATATATAATATACCATGTCTTAACAAATTCTCAATTCTTCTTATTTTTTTTCTTTTTTTTTAATTTCCTTTTTCTTTTTTCTTTTTTATTGTCTTCACTATTGTGGTTATACCCTTTATTCTATTCTTTTGTTTTTATTATATTTGTAGACAATAGTCTTTTATTTTTATTTGCTTATCCAAAACAATCTCTCTCCCATTATTTTTGTTTCACCTATTCAAACTTCTATGGATTGGTCTTTATATATGCTAATATAGTAATATGATATGATATGCAAAGGTTAAAATAAGAAATATGGTATTCAAACTTAAAAGTTAGTAGTTACCCTTTCTCCTTCTTTCTTTCTTTTTTTTTCCTTTTTCTTTTTTAAATTCTTACATGTTTTGAAAAGTAATTATACAGTATAATATTGAGAATACATACATAAGAAGTGAGACTCAAAATCAAAATTAAGATATGAAATTATATGGCTATAATTCTCTAATTTTTATACTATTCAATGTTATTTATTATCTTTCAAATTAAATGATGATATTACAAGAGAAAAGTATAAAGAAAGTGCATAGCAACTTTATTTATAAGAAAACAAAAGTGCATAGCAACTTTCAAGTTTTAGGAAAGTATATAATTTACAAATGAAGTTATTAATGCACATTATGCCTAGATTCATTCTTTGCACAAACAAATTTATCAAGGAGACAATAATGCTAAGAACATAGTTCATATGTATATTAAGGAAGAACATTGCAGATTAAGATCAAACTTAAGGCATTGTGCAGTCACCAAGAGTATTTTTTCTGGTAAGCTATGTTGGATTGAGAATTTATATTGTAAATAGAATTAAGAATCATTGACATGTTTTATACTATAATGTATACATCATTGATTTTAATATGTAATGAATTTAATTAAAAATATAGAAGAATATATGAGTTGACCATTTGTCGACAACAAAGTATGAGAAAACAAATTGAAAACAAAGTTGTATTTTTTTTTCTTATCATTGAAATACATGTAGATGGAAATTGGATGAGATGAAAATATTCTTAGTTTTTCAACAGGATTAAGTTATCTCATACTATTGGGATTAATTAAATTATTGGATTAATTTTTTAATTATCATTTCTAATTTTATAATAAAATTACATGATAATATTATTCTATCCTACTTTCCAACAATAGCTTAAAAATGAAAAAAAAAATCAGAAATAAACAAAAACTTTGTCAAGGTATGATAAATTATGTTACTAATAAAATGTTGAAACCCTAGAATGTTTAATGAAAATATTATACCTTAAACAAAATTGGTGGGTCAATATGTTATTCACAAATGTTACATACTTTATTTTTTTAATATAACTTTAATTAAAAAAATTATTTTCTATTTTTTTTTTTTTCCTAGACTATATATCTATGGCATAAGTTTAAACTTTGTTTGTTTAAAAAATATTACCAAAGACCAATATTTTTATTAATAAGAATCATAAATTTACAAGAGGTCAAAATATATGGAGAAATTTATTCAACCAAAAATATATTTATTATTGTTCATGGATTATTATGCATGTTCTTTAGGTAAATGAAAATCTTGTATTTTTAGAAAACGATTGTCCTCCTCGATGTAATACATTTTGTTTATTGATTATTTTTAATGAAGTTATTATTGCAGAAAAAAATATATTTATTATTTATTAAAGTGCATGTTCGATTAAAAGTTTAAACTTTATTCTATTAAAGTTGTTTAGTCACCATTGATTTATAACTAACCACGAATGTTTTGAAAGATTCATGAAAAATCAACAAATTGTCTTATTGAGGAAAAAAATCATTAAATGTTTTAATAGCAAACTAGAGGGTTAAAAGAATTCTTTAAATTTATATATTTAATGTTAATGACTAGCTATATTTAGTTATATATATTATAAGAAGACTAATATCTATACGTTGATTACTTAATCAAGATTTTTTCTTAAGTTGGATAATATTGTGTGCGAGATATATAAAAAGCAAGGAAGAGCATTAACTATTAATAGAAGTCAGAATAATAATAAATCAGTTTTACTTCAAAATTAATTTCACGAATGCATAATAAATTAGTAATGGAGCCACTTTGGAGACTAGGGGCATTAGCCCCTGGTGTTGTTTGGTATGGTGCAATCTTTTTCATGGGAATGATAATCTTTAATATTCTCGTGTTGAGATTTTTCTTTTCTTAAGCCCGGAAAATTATTACTATGGAAATTAGATTACTCCGTGAGAATGTAATCTTACACCCTTTCAAAAATGTGGATTCTAATATTCTCATCAATCATAAGAAAGTGGATTCTACGTATTAGTAATTTTGAATTCACTTTTCTAAATATTGTATAAAATTCTTATGTTTAACCAAATAATGTAAGATTCATATCTTGTACTTACAGATCACAATTATCCTCCTTCTCTCGATGTAATACATTTCGTTTATTGATCATTTTTAATAAAGTTATCATTTCCGCAAAAAATATATATTCATTATTTATTAAAGTACATGTTTAGTTAGAAGTTTGAACTTTATTCTATTAAAGCCATTTAGATAATATTGATTTATAACTAACCATAAATGTTTTGATAGAAACATGAAAAATCAACAAATTGCCTTAGTGAGGAAAAAAATTATTAAATTTATCAATAGTAGAATAGAAGGTTTTTAGAATTATTTAAATATATAAATTTAATGTTAATGACTAGCTATATTTAGTTTTATATATTATAAGAAGATTAATATATATATGTTGATTAAGTAGTTAATATTTTTTCTTAAGTTGGATAATATTTTGTGCGAGATATATAAAAAGAGCATTAACTATTAATAGAAGTTAGAATAATAATAAGGACAAATAACATATTTTTTCCCTCAACTATGACCCTTGTAGAGTTTTGCCCCCATAACTTTTTTGTGTGTCTAAAATCCCCGAATTATAGAAAATATTACAAATGTGTCCCTTCTGTTGCATTTCGATCATTTTTTGAAACAGCTTGCTGATATAGCACTAATTTGGCACAATTCGAGAGTCCAGGCTGAAATTACATGCATAAATAATGGTCTAATGATAAATTTTAGGGGTATGTATATGCATTTTTAGAACTAATATTTGTACGTTTAGGACTAATAAACTCAATTTGGCTAGCTTCAGTTGGTTAAATGGACTCTTGTACTGCAACTATGCATGTAGCTTATAATCACATTATCAAACTGTTAAAAAAAAATGAATAGAATGCAGTAGAAGGGGCACATTTTCAATGGTTTCTATAGTTCGAGGGGTATTTTTGTCATGCAAAAAAAATCGGGGGCTAAACTCTACAAGGGTCATAGTTTTTTTTTTTTTTTTGGGGGGGGAATATTATTTGTCCAAATAATAAATCAGTTTTACTCCAATTTTTTTTCCATGAATGCATAATAACTTAGTAATGGAGCCACTCAGGAGACTAGGGGCATTAGCCCCTAGTGTTGTTTGGCTTGGAACTCTTTTGAATCAAAAAGCTAATTCTCCCTTTGCCTAGACAGGGCAAAACTTCCTGAACCTGTAGATCTATTTCTTACCTTTTCGCTTGAGCCGCCCAACCGGCGAATAACTAAAAACTATTGGCTCACCTCACTCCCTCTACTGGAGCGAAAACACTTGCCTATAGTCGTAGTATAAGTGTTCTTCTTTTTTTAGATATGGCATTACGTATTTTTCTATCTGTCTACAACCTAACATAAATATATCTGTATTAACCGATCAAGAGAGGCACCCAACTAAGAAAATATCTAGGTATTTTCCTTTGTTACATAAATTGCAATTGCATATAGGGTAGTTCTAGTCAAAGGACGGGGTAAGCTTGACCGGCTTAGTAATTGGTGGCCCTTCCTTGACTTAGTGGCTTCTATAATCCTAAGTCTAGTACTCGCAGGGTAAGTTATTAAGTAAGGTCGGTTTTCGAGTCCAAGCCCCTAACTTATGTTGGTTGGGTGCTTGAGCGCATCTTTCTCATATTGATCAAGGCTTTCCTTGAGTTTTCAATAAGGGGTGTGTTAGCACTCCTGCAAGAAAACGGCCTAGCTAATGCGCGCCCTATCATTTTCTTTGCTTGTTCTGCAATACGAGCCTCATACAGAGTCGCGCCCCTTTAATATGATGAGAAGAAGAGGGACCACCATCTTTTCCGCCAATCCTTATTTACAACTCTTTTTTGGGGTGCATAGCTTAGTTGGTAGAGAATTGGGCTTTTAACCTAATGGTCGCAGGTTCAAGTCCTGCTATACCCAAACCTACCTTACACTATACTATTATTAAGGATGCGTAGAAGCGTTCAAAGAGCACTCTTTGGCCTTTAGACTCGCTTTAGCGACTTTGCCCTTTAAGTGACGAGGGGGTGAGGTAAGGAGTAGTATAAGAGTGGCTCGATCATCAATAGGCCTCTCCTTATTCATTCTATAGGGCTCGTGCCTTCCTTCGTTCCTCTTACTTGACTCACGATCCACTATAAGGAAAGTGGCTTGATATTGGTTCAAATCCAATTCGTGAAATAACTCTAGAAAGTAGAGTTAAAGATAGCATAGCCTTTGATTAGGAGGACAAGAATAAGAAGAAAGTTTCCATGATCCTTAAGAGACTTTCTATCCCATCAAACATACGGAAATTCCTCGTGTCTCGCTGTCGAGTCATGTCTTACTCTCCTCTCAATGGAAAGCCATTTTGAAACAAATTCGCTTTAGTTCCATATTACTTGGGACTGTGCTTTTGTTTTTGTATCTTCTTTGTCAACAATTGGGATTCTCTATTTTCAATTCATACTTGGGAAAGTAGAGGGTCAATTAGCAACGAGAGTGGCTTTGTTTTTTAGGGGGTTGGTGATCATCACGGTAGGTTTGCTCCTTCTAGCACTCATCAATGCCGAAGTCATACCCCCCATCCCAAATATGATGTTCCCCACAATGAGCTTCTGGTGCATCAAGTTTGAGCGTTCCCCCGGCTCTAGAAATCCTTCTGAACAAAATGAATTGGGGGGATCACCGAGCCAGCCATTGCTCGATCCACCGATCCTAGCCCACTCACCTTTCTCCAAGATTGAAGTTGTAAGAGTCGTATGGTGTTTTCTTTTCTTAAGCCAAGAAAAGTTATTACTATGGAAATGAGATTACTCCATGAGAGGGTAATTTTAAATCCTTTAAAAAATGTGGATTCTAAATATTCTCATCAATCATAACACAATAGATTTTACATATTATTAATTTTAAATTAATTTTTCAAAGTATTGTATAAGATTCTTATGTTTAACTAAATAATGTAAGATTCATATCTTGTATTTATAGATCATGATTGTCCTCCTTATCTTGATGTAATATATTTTGTTTATTGATAATTTTTAATGAAATTATCATTGCTGCAAAAAAAAAAAAAAAAAGTATACTCATTATTTATTAAAGTGTGCAATGTTCACTTAGATGTTTTAACTTTATTTTATTAAAGTCATTTAGACAAGATTGATTTATAACTAACCATATAAATGTTTTGATAGAAACATGAAAAATCAACAATTTCCTTATTGAGGGAAAAATATTATTAAATTTTTTAATAGTAAAATAGAAAGTTGAAAGACTTATTTAAATTTACAAATTTAATGTTAATGACTAGTTATTTTTAGTTATATATATTGTAAGAAGACTAATATTTATATGTGGATTAATTAATTAATATTTTTTCTTATGTTGGACAATATCTTGTGCGAGATATATAAAAACGCAAGGAAGAGCATTAACTATTAATAGAAGTCAAAATAATAATAAATCAGTTTTACTCCAATTTTTTTATCCATAAATGCATAATAACTTAGTATTGGAGCCGCTTAGGAGACTATGGGGCATTATCCACTGGTGTTGTTCGGTAAGTGTAATCTTTTCATGGGAATGGTAATATTCAGTATTCCCATGTTGAGGTTTTTCTTTTCTTAAGTCCAGAAAAATTATTACTATGGAAATAAGATTACTTCATGAGAGGGTAGTCTTAAATCCTTTCAAAAAGGTGGATTCTAAATATTCTCATCAATCATAATACTGTGAATTCTACATGTTATTAATACTGTAATATTTGTGAATTTTTATCATCTATGTTGTTGAATTTCATTACAATTTGAGAGAATTTTGCATTTGAAATTTATAGGGCATGAAATTGGAGGTTTATGTTAATTGTGAAGAATTTATGCATTTGAGATAAAATTGAGCTTCTATTGAGTATGTCTTCATTATATCATACTTGATTATTCTTTGGTATTGATTCAAATTGGTGGAGAAAATTTTCTTTTATTAATTTTATCTTTCTCATTGTACAATCGGTGTGTATATATAGAGTTTATACACTTAATACCCTTAATTACAGAATAAAACGTAATAAACAAAATTAACCACAAATTCTATATATAAGGAAATAACAGTTTAATTTCCTCTAATCTGTCAACATTCCCCCTTAAGTTAGACTATATATATTGGCGAGTCCAAGCTTGTTTACTATGAAATCAAATACTCGCTCGGATAACCCCTTTGTCAGAATATCAGCTAGGTGTTGATCTGTATGTACGTATTGAATGATGAAAATTCCTCAATCAATCTTCTCTTTAATGAAGTGATGATACACTTCTACATGTTTAGTTCGATCATGATGTATAGGCTTATGTGCAATATTGATGGTAGAGTGATTATCACAATAAAGTTGAATGGGAGTTTCATATTCAATCTTCAATTCCTTTAATAGGCGCTTAATCCATATTGCTTCACATACTCCATAAGCCATGGCTCTATATTATGCTTCTGCACTGCTCCTTGCAACCATTGTTTTCTTTTTACTTCGTCGTGTTACCACATTACCCCATATAAGAGTACAATACCCAGATGTAGATCTTCTATCATCAACTGACCCAGCCCAATCTGCATATGTGAATACTTCAACTTTCATTTCGGTAGTCTTTCTAAAGAAAAGACCTATTCCCGGTGTTTGCTTGAGATACCTCAGAATTCTATATGTTAGAGAATATATGTTATTGCTCAATGGAAAAGTGGAAAAACAAAAATACAACTCTATGCAAAGAATACAATAGACAATGTAATTGATTAAATAAATATTACAACTCAATTACTCAAAATACAAGTAAATGGAAAGATGTAGAAGAAGAATATTACAAACTCAAAACAATAATAATACAAGTAAATAAGATCAACAAGATCAAAAGAATGAAAATAAAACCAATAAAAAGGGACAAACTCTCGCACAACCAAAGTGTAGAGTAGTGGGAATCACCAACTTGAACAAGGTTCAAAACCTCTGTCCAAAAGCTTATTTTCCCCTATTCTCTAAGTACTAAGGAATATCTCAAGGAAATAGCTCTTTGGAATTATCAAACATCTATGGTGTATTTTCCAGCCAAATGCTTTGTGGATGGAAAATAGTGTGTCTTACAAGTGAGCATTAGGCTCCTATTTATAGAGTTTTAGATACCTCTTTGAATTTCAAATTCCACCAACCCACATGGCTGGTACCAATGTTTAATTGGATGTTTATGGAATTAAAATGGAGATTCGGGAGTTATTTGGGATGTTAGAACCGTTTAATTTGGAAAAAACTGAAAAACCATATAGGATGCAGCCTCACTGGCCGCGGCTAGGAATTTTCAGTGGTCGCAGCCACTGGCTTTTGTCTCCAAGGCCGCGACCACTGAAAGTCAGTGGCCACGGCCACAGGCCTTTTTCAGCACAAAAAAGTCATTTTTCCAAAACGTCTCAAATCCTCTCCCACATTATTTTGTAACCTCCAAACACCTATTGGGAGTTAAAAACATGTCTCCAACAGCCATATTTCATCATGGCTTTGTGAAATCCAATCTCAAATGTGTAACATATAATATACACATTATTGGGTAATATTTGGGAGTTACAAATTTGTAACTGATTTTGTAACTCCAAAATATGTCACATTTTGCCACACACATGTGTCCAATTTTTGTGACTCTCAATAATATGTTACAAAGTGTGACAAATCACATTTTTTCACATTATTTAATCTAACATTATATTATATGAAATAATATAACATTCCCCCACTAGATTAAATAATCACTTTTGTAACACTTATTTAATCAATCAAACATTATATTAAAATATAATATTCTCCCACTTGATTAAATAATCACTCTCTATAGAAACCTTTGCATTGGTGCATAAAGTAAAATGTATTTCAACTTGAATTTTATCTTAGTGTAATTACCACAAAGTTTGTTGAAATTTTGGTTGCCGAAACATTGAACCACTATCCCTTGATAACAAACCGATGATAATACACACACCTTTGTTATGTTCACTTGAGACCTCAATGTCTCACTTTTGCACCATTAATGGTCATGTGCACATTCCATTCATAGACTTTTCTTGAGAATGACTCCCAATTCTCATGAGGGGCCGTACCACCCCTAGGTCTATATAGGTAGAACTCTTACAGTATTTTGTTACCCTAAAATACTTGTCTTTTCAAGACTGAGTTCTATTAAAAAAAAACCTTTTGGTTTTAACCCTCATTTTGGTAACACACTAGTACTCATATCTCAGATGGGACAAAATTTGAGTACTACTACTATTCACTTGATTGACTTGTTATTACCTATTGAACCTAATACTAGTTTGGTTACTAGTATTAAGATAGGTTACCATCAACCGTGAATCTCTTTAGGGAGTCTAAGTCTCACCCCTTGAGATGTAGAAATGATTCCATTTGAATCATTTCTTTTCTCATGTATGCATACTTTAAACACTCTCTTTATTTTATTCAAACTTTGTTGCTAGCCATAGTTTGATTAAAATAGTTACCTCTTTAAAATAGTGATTTTGACCATAGTCAACACCCCCACTATTTTATAGTTTAATATCCAAGATAAACATTTGAATATTAATTCTAGAAACCTATTTGTTTCTATAATTCTCCTTTATGTTTTAAATTGATTCATTCTTGAATCAAAATATTACAAAACAATAACTTTAGACACCAAACATGTCTAGATTTATTCATTCTATACACATATAGCCAATGTGATTTAGAATGTGGAATTCCAAATCACCTATTTGATAGGATGACCAAATTAATCAATTATTATCAACAAAATAAATTGATTAACTTTGGAGCATCACCCCCACATTTCTCACATAGTGATAATCACTTTAAAATAGAAATCTCTTCATTTCTATTAAGTCATTTAACCTCCAAGATAAATCTAGACTAATAATTCTCAATGTTCATCATTATTCCTCTAAGCCACATGATAAACTCTCAAGATAAAACCTCAATATTTATCTTGATTTATTTACTTGCTAAAGCAAGGCACATTTCTTTTCAAAGCAACTTTTACTTAGTTTATTTCTTTTATGTATTTCACAAAATAAAATGTGAACACAAATGTAATGTGAAAATTTCTCAAACAAAATTTCACTTTTAGTTGTCTAAATAATCTCAAAATCACTTAAACAACTTTTGTGTATTTCTTAAGAGTCTCTTTGAGATTCTTTTGAAAACATCAATTTGACATCCATTGATTTTCTCATCAAGATCAAAATGAAAATGTCAATTTTTTTTAAACACTTTAAATCAAAGAAAATAAACCCTCATTGTTTTATTTAAACACTTTGATTTCTTATGTTTTTGTTTAAAATTATCTTCTCATTGAGATTAATTTAAACATATCACCAACTTTAACCAAAATGAATAAAGTTATCTTTTATTCACCATTGGTGTAAAGATTCAAAATTGCTTCTCCAATTTTGAAATGTCTCCTCATTGAATATTTAAGAATTATTGTCACTAAATAATTCTCAAATATATTTCATTTGACCACACTCTAGACTATAAGTCTATTGAGTCAATATGTCATCCCACAATTTTGAATCCACTTTGATCCATTTTTCTTGCAATGGCAAGACATAACCATTAAAAGATGTAACCCCCTTAGGTTCATCTTCTCTTATCTCATAAAATGAGATGCTCATCTTTTAAATGAAAATTTTTAAATTCTCAAATGATTCTTTTATTCACAAATCACATACTAATAATAATATAGGATAAAACCTATTAACATCTCACAAATATTTGTATGATTATATTTCAATATAATTTCACATAGTTGTCAACATATATGACTTATATCATACTAACATGACTCTTTATTAATATGAAAATATCATACAGATATAATTTCACATTTCTATTGATTCACAAAATCAATATATATACATGTCATATAAAACTCATATAGTTGTCATTCTAATAATTTCCCATTAACACAAAATAAGACAATTCTATGACATGCTAGCATATTACCCAATAATCTTCTAGATTATTTACACATTGATCACATATTACAAAAACTTAAGATATTAAATTATCTTATAATCTACCCACTATATTTGAAAGAACAAAGGAGATTAGAAGACAATGAACCTCATTTATAAAATTTCCCTCTTCTCATTTCTATCACTATATGAAAACCATTAGATCTTCTAAGAAAACAAAATAAGAACATTACCTTATCTTACCATCTTTTCAAAGTTGGATCCTTACAAGATCTCTATGGTTTCTCCTTCCATTGAAAAGGAAAATAAGATTTTGAATGTTAGAGAATATATGTTATTGCTCAATGGAAAAGTGGAAAAACAAAAATACAACTCTATGCAAAGAATACAATAGACAAAGTAATTGATTAAATAAATATTACAACTCAATTAATCAAAATACAAGTAAATAGAAAGATGTAGAAGAAGAAGATTACAAACTCAAAACAATAATAATATAAGTAAATAAGATCAACAAGATCAAAAGAATGAAAATAAAACCAATAAAAAGGGACAAACTCTCACACAACCAAAGTGTAGAGTAGTGGAGATTACCAACTTGAACAAGGTTCAAAACCTTTGTCCAAAAGCTTATTTCCCCCTATTCTCTAAGCACAAAGGGATCTCTCAAGGAAATAGCTCTCTGGAATTATCAAGCCTCTATAGTGTATTTTCCAGCCAAGTGCTTTGTGGATGGAAAATGGTGTGTCTTACAAGTGAGCATTAGGCTCCTATTTATAGAGTTTTAGATACCTTTTTGAATTTCAAATTCCACTAACCCCCATGACTGTTACCAATGTTTAATTGGATGTTTATGGAATTAAAATGGAGATTTTGGAGTTATTTAGGGTGTTAACACTATTCAATTTGGAAAAAACTGAAAAATCATATAGGTTGTCAGCCTCACTGGCCGTGGCCACTGGCTTCTGTCCCCCAGGCCGCAGCCACTGAAAGTCAGTGGCCGCGGCCACAGGCCATTTTCAGCACAAAAAAGTCATTTTTCCAAAACGTTCCAAATCCTTTCCGACATGATTTTGTAACCTCCAAACATCTATTGGGAGTTAAAAATATGTCTCCAACAGCCATATTTTATCATGGCATTGTGAAATCCAATCTCAAATGTGTAACATATAATATACACATTATTGGGTAATATTTGGGAGTTATAAATTTGTAACTGATTTTGTAACTCCAAAATATGTCACATTTTTCCATACACATGTGTCCAATTTTTGTGACTCTCAATAATATGTTACAAGGTGTGACAAATCATATTTTGTCACATTATTTAATCTAACATTATATTATATAAAATAATATAACATTATATACTACATTAACATGTCCTTGACATGGATCATGCATATGTTGACTAACCGAACTCACTGCAAGGGCAATATCATGTCTAGTAGGTGAGAGGTAGATAAGTTTCCCCACTAACTGCTGGTATCTTTCTTAGCTAACTGGACTTCCTGTAAACATTTTCATTTTGTCTCCGAGCTCGATTGGAGTATTGCTAAGCTTGCATTCCAACATTCATGTCTTCTTCAAGAGATCAAAAGTGTATTTTCTTTGGGACACATAAATCCCTATTTTGTTTCTAGCAAATTCCATCCTCAGATAATACCTAAGTGTACCAAGATTCTTGACTTCAAATTCCTTTGCCAACATTTTTTTAATCCGACTAATCTCTTTTGTATGGTTTCCAATGAAAATTATGTCATCAACATACACAATCAGTATTGATATTTTCCCTTTTTCTAAGTGTTTGATGAAAAGAGTGTGGTCAGTCTGACCTTGCATGTATCCAAGCCCCTTGACTACTTTCAAAAAACAATTGAACCATGGTCGAGGAGATTTTTTTAGATCGTAGAGCGATTTGATTAGCTTGCAGAATTTATGTAATGCCCCAAAATCCCTAATAAGGTTTAGGACCTTGATTAGGAGGCCAAGAGGGTCATAATTGATTTATTATACTATTAATTGATTATATGCATGTTTATGTGAATTATATTATTATATGATGATAAATGCATGCAGGTGAGTCCACATTTCATAATAAGGGCATTTTGGTAATTTGGCCCATTGAGGGTGTTATCCAATAAATTAGCATTTGTGACGTGGCGAATAATCTCTTGACACGTGCCTGACACCTGGAGCGTCTGCTAGAGTATCGACCAGGAGACACACCAGAAGCAGGACATACCTGTTTTTACCACGACCAGACCGGTCGGTGGTTCCGCTGGCAAAGCAACATTTATGGAAAGATCTTATGTATCCCGAATTTATTTCATGCAATCTTCTGAATATCCCATGATTCAGGGGATAGTATCTGTAACAATATTGGGCAACCCTCCATGAGCCTATAAAAAGCAAGAGATGGCTCATGGGAAGGGACCTTTTGGCAGCTCAAAGACCATAGAAATATAGAAATTATCGGTGAAAACTAGGATTGTTTATGAGGAGTGTTGAAACTCATTGAGCCCAAGCTCTCTGATTACACTTTTGTTCCCATATCAATATCATTCTAAGTGGATGTAGGTCATTACCAGATTCTGGGGCCGAACCATTATAAATTACTGTGTTTTCTTTACTTTTGTCATTACGTTATTATCTATACATATTCGCCTATATCATTCATATTTTGACTCCGTGTCAGTTGGCTAAATCGAGGGTCAACATTCTGGTGCTTTCATTGAGAGGGCGACTCATCATTGTTGATAAAACTAATGGCGAAAGCAGGGAAGAAAGCTGCTCAGACCGCCGCCGCTGCACCGTCGAATCCGCCACCTCCTCCTCCCCCAGCAAGCATGGCGGAAGATGAACCGCAACTAGATTTTGAAGAGGAGGAAATGGACGATGCGACTTTGAGGAGCACCTTGGGCACGTTGCAGGAAGAGCTGGCTAGTCTGAGAGCCAATCAAGAGACTGCCGCAGAAGCTATGGCGAGGCAGCAGCAGGAACTTGATCGTCAGAGGGCGGAGTTGAGCGAGAGACAGGCGGAGGTGGATCGCCGCCAGACTGAGGCCATGGCAGCCCTTGAAGCGGCCTTGCTGTTGGCCAGAAATCAGGCCGCGCCTGCCTCGCAGCCTAATCAACCTGAAACTGGGCTACCCCAGGGAGGTCCCAATCCTAGCCCACCAGTCCATCCTTCAAGTCTGCAAAGGCCTGAACAGCCCCAGATGCCCCATGACGACGTCCCACTGGACCCCGAGGCAGATCCACCATCCCACGCTGCTCGAGGTAATCCCCCGCAGCAAAGGCAGAATAGGGCCGAGCGACAGTCTCGTAGTCCTAGACGCCGCGAGAATGATGGGCCACACCCAGCGAACAGGGGTCACTACCCTCCTGGTAACAGGAGAGACTCGGAGTTAGGCTCTGCGGTCCGTGGATCCCAGCAGCATGATAATGCACGGGGACATCGCGACCAGCGCAGGCCACCCCCTAACGCTCGGGGTGTTTCTGCCAGAGACGGGAATAGAGGGAACAACCAGTCTTACCATAGCCAGTCAAAGTTCAAAGATGGCCACGGCTACAACGAGGCTGACTCAGGCAAGAACAATGCTGATGGGAGGAACGGAAATAAAGGTAGGAGCAGGAGCCAAATACCTCAAGATGATCAACCAAATAGACACGATGCTGGGGGGCAACCCAGGCAAAATAATGTCTTCAACCGGCTCGGAGGTAGCGAGCAACGGAGAAGAGAGGAAGACCTAAGAGACATACTCAATGATCGTCGAGAGAAGCATGGTGAGAACATCCCCCCAGCAGCAGAGAACGTAGCTATTCCTACTGCCTTGCAAGCCCAGATAGACGCACTAAATCAGGCTGTGCAACAATTGGTCGGAGGAAGAACCTCTTATATTGACCACGATAGAAGAAAGGGCACTCCATTTATCCAAAGAATAGCCAACGCAGAGACTCCCGGCAAGTTCAAGATGCCCACGCTCCCGAACTTTGATGGATACGGAGATCCCGTCTCGCATGTGAATAAGTTTGAAATCCAGATGGACATTCAGAAGGTATCCGAAGACGCTCGGTGCAGGATCTTTCCTGCAACACTTTCTGAAGCCGCGCAGGAATGGTTCTTTAAGTTCCCACCTGCAAGCATAGTTTCCTGGGAAATGTTCGTAAGGGAGTTCTACGGACAGTTCTACGCAGGTCGTGTCCACCCGACCGAAGCAAACCAACTGGTTGAGATCCGCCAGCAAGATGGAGAATCACTAAAAGATTACATCCAGCGCTTTATGCGAGCGGCAGCCGGAGCAAAGACAGTCGGGGACGAAGGAAAGATGATGGCTATAACCGCGGGAGTGAGACACCGTTCGCCCCTATGGAAAAGTCTTCGTAAGGATGGGGTCAGAACCACCCAGGAATTCTTAGACCGAGCTGATCGGTATATCAAACTCGAAGAAGCCATTGCCGATGATGGAAAATCCTCGAACAAGGGCAAGAAGGCTGCCGAACCCGCCAAAGCCGCCAATGGCACCAAACCAAATGGCAACGGCAAGGGCAACGGAAACGGCAACGGTAATGGCAAGAATGGTGGGAAACGGCAACACAATGAGCCTTCCACCTCCGACAATAAGCGAGCCAAGAGTAATCGTTATGAACCTAGGTTCACTAACTACACTGCCCTCGTTGAGTCTCGAGGAGAGGTATACCAGGCCACAAGCTCTAGCGTGCCCTACAAGAAGCCTGGGCCCATTCGAAAAGACATTTCGAAAAGAGACACTACCAAATTCTGTCGTTATCATAACGACTATGGACATGACACTAATGAATGCAACCAGCTAAAAGATGAAATCGAGTTCCTCATTAGACAAGGACACTTGAGAAGGTACGTACGGGCCTCGGGAACTTCCCAACGAGAAGCTCCAGGTGGCAACAAGCAGACATCCACACGCCAACGCTCGCCACCATTACAGCCTGCCCCCGTAGCCGGAACACTTTTAACCATCTGTGGAGGCCCACACCTCGCTGGAAATAGCGGAAAGGCTAGAGAACGATATGCTCGAACTCTGCGCCACGACCAGGACATCGAGATGATGACTGTGGAGGACCGAGCGCCGAAAAAGGCCCGCTCAGAGGAGTGCGGGATAACCTTCTCTGAGGGCGATGCCCAACACGTCCGGTTCCCACATTCCGATCCGCTGGTCGTGGATATCCAAATGGCCAATATGATGGTAAAAAGAATACTGGTCGATACAGGAAGTTCAGTGAACATCCTCTATAAATCAACGCTGGAACGCATGAAGCTGTCCGTGAAGGACTTGGAGCCCTGCAATCAAACCATATACGGCTTCTCTGGAGAAGGACTCGCTCCAGCCGGAATGATCAAACTCCCAGTGACAACGGGTACAGCGCCTGCTTCAAGGACATTACTCGCCACTTTTGTAGTGGTCGATTGTCCTTCAGCGTATAACGCCGTTATTGGAAGACCCATACTGGTTGAACTGAGGGCCATCATCTCCATGTGGCACCTAGCCATGAAATTCCCAACGGACGCAGGGGTAGGATGCGTTTTGGGAAACCAAAGGGAAGCCAGGGAGTGCTATAACGCCTCAATCACAAAGGCAAAAAGTGGAACATCGAGGAGCGCTACCCCAGAACGATTGCAGATGGCGGAAGACAGACAAACCCAATCAGGTGGAAAAGTCACCAAATAGGGTGTTGCCCAAAGTGAGGATATAGATTTGGATCCTCGCTTTGGGGATTTTGAAGAAAATGTTGGACCCGTCGAGGACCTGGAGGAGGTCCATCTCGATGAAAAAGACCCGACTCGAACCGTAAAGATTGGGAAGAATTTAGAACCTACCGCGAAACAGGCGCTGGTGGAATTCTTGCAAGAGAACCAGGGAGTTTTCGCCTGGTCACATAAAGACATGGTCGGAATAGATCCTGCGGTGATCAGCCATGTCCTAAACATAAACAAAGTCTTTCCACCGGTGCAACAAAAAAGAAGGCTGCTCGATAAAGACAGATCAAGAGCCTTGAAAGAAGAAGTCGAAAGACTTAAAGAAAATGGGTTCATCAGGGTGGCGTTTTATCCATCATGGGTCTCCAATCCGGTGTTGGTCCCCAAGCCTAACGGCAAATGGCGGACCTGTGTGGATTTTACAGACCTCAATAAGGCCTGCCCAAAAGACTGCTTCCCACTCCCGAGGATCGACCAGCTAGTCGATGCAACCGTTGGGCATGAGACCCTTTCGTTCATGGATGCGTATTCAGGCTACAATCAGATCAGCATGCATCCCCCTGATGAGGATCATACCAGCTTTCGGACCGATACGGGCTTATATTGTTACAAAGTAATGCCCTTTGGACTGAAGAACGCAGGTGCAACTTACTAACGATTGGTCAACCACATGTTCAAGGAGCTGATCGGAGTAAGCATGGAAGTATACGTGGATGACATGCTGGTAAAGTCCAAGAAGGCTGAAGGGCATGTGAAGGATTTGCAAAGGTGCTTTGATGTGTTAAATAAGTACCATATGAAGTTGAATCCCCTCAAATGTTCCTTCGGAGTCGGGTCAGGAAAGTTTTTGGGATTTATAGTGAATTCAAGGGGAATCGAGGCCAACCCCGACAAGATAAAAGCCCTGATCGATATGAAGTCGCCAGAAAAGATCAAGGATGTCCAAAGCCTGACCGGAAGGATAGCTGCCCTTAGTAGATTCATCTCAAAATCAACTGACAAGTGCGTTCCATTCTTCAATCTGCTTAGGGGAAAAAAAAAGTTTGAATGGACGGAAGACTGCGAGCAAGCATTCCAGACAGTAAAGGCTCATATGTCGCAACCTCCTATCCTATCAAAACCAATGGAAGGAGAGACTTTGTATATTTATCTGGCGATTACCGAAGTTGCTGCTAGTGTGGTATTGATACGGGAAGAAGAAGGCGTGCAGAAAGCTGTTTACTACGTCAGCAAAAGGCTGATCGGTGCAGAATTAAAATACCCACTGATCGAAAGATTAGCGTATTGCCTAATTCTAGCTTCCCGAAAGTTGCGACCGTACTTCCAAGCCCATCCTATCACGGTTTTGACCGACCAGCCCCTTCGGTAGGTCCTCCAAAAACCTGAGGCGGCTGGACGACTGTTAAAATGGGCGGTCGAATTGGGACAGTTCGACGTGACTTATTCACCGCGAGCAGCAATAAAAGGGCAAGCCTTAGCCGATTTTATTGCGGAGTTCACCGAACTCCCCAGCAACGAGTTGTGTGAGAAACCTGAGGCGCCCATGCCTCAAGACAAGACTCATTCGTGGAAACTATTCACAGATGGATCATCTAATGAATCTCACGCTGGAGCAGGAGTGATATTGATAACGCCCGAAGGGCATCGATTTCACTGCGCAATCAGGTTTGATTTCGCAGCATCAAACAATGAAGCGGAATACGAAGCACTCCTCGCTGGACTAAAAATGGCCAGGGAGATGAACATAAAAGCGCTCGATATTTTCAGCGACTCTCAGCTGGTCGTGAATCAAGTCATGGGAGAATATCAAGCACGAGGGTTAAAAATGATGGCCTACCTTAATAAAACAAAAGATTTGCTAGCACAGTTTACAAAATACACCCTCCAGCAAATTCCGCGAGACCAAAATTCGAATGCAGACGCCTTGGCCAAACTTGCAAGTGCCAAAGACGCTGACACCTTGAACATAGTCCCAGTAGAGAGATTAAGTGAACCAAGCATTGATGCAGCCGAGGCCAGCATGGAAATTCGAGTAGAAGATACATGGATGGCACCTTACCTGGAGTATCTGACAAATGGGACATTGCCAGTAGATAGAAACAAAGCCAGAACTCTACAAAGACAAGCTGCTAGGTACATACTGCTCGACGGTGTTATGTACCGAAGAGGATATTCAATGCCATTGCTCAGGTGCATTACAACAGAAAAAGCTAAGGAACTCATGAAAGAGGTGCATGAGGGCTTCTGCGGAGATCACGCTGGGGGGCAGAGTTTGGCGAAAAAAATTCTTCGACAGGGCTATTTTTGGCCAACGATGAACGAGGATTCAATGGAGTACGTACGAAGGTGTGATAAATGTCAGAGGTTCTCCAAAATCCCACGAGCAGCTCCAAACGAGCTAAAACAGATGCAAAGCCCGTGGCCTTTCGCAATATGGGGAATAGATTTAATTGGATCACTACCGACAGGAAAAGGAGGAGTAAAGTACGCAGTTGTGGCAGTCGATTACTTTACAAAATGGGTCGAAGCTGAACCACTCGCAACCATAACGACCAAGAAAGTTCTCGACTTTGTCATCAAGAACATTGTGTGCCGGTATGGTTTACCCAGAAAGATAGTTTCAGACAACGGAACCCAATTTGACAGCGACCTATTCACCGATTTCTGCGAAAGGCATGGGGTAATCAAGAGCTTTTCTTCAGTCGCACACCCCCAAGCGAATGGGCAAGTCGAAGCTGTAAACAAAACCCTCAAAGACACCCTGAAGAAAAGACTTGAAGAAGCGAAAGGAGCATGGCCAGAACAACTATCGGAAGTCCTCTGGTCATATAGAACATCTCATCGAACAGCCACAGGGCGTACCCCATTTTCCTTAGCCTATGGGTATGAGGCCATGATACCCGTCGAAATAGATCCCCCCTCGCATCGGCGTTTAACGTATGATCAAGAGAAAAACAGCCAGCTAATACTGGAGTCTTTAGACTCAATTGATGAGATACGAGAAAAGTCTCAACTCCGAGTTGCTGCTTATCAACAAAAAGTCGCCCAGTACTTTAACTCCAAAGTTAAAGAAAGAAGATTCAACGTCGGAGACTTGGTGTTACGACGAGTCTTCTTGAATACCCGCGACCCCACTGCCGGCGTGCTCGGACCTAACTGGGAAGGACCTTACCAGATTGAAGAAGTCCTTCACCCAGGCACCTACAAACTTGCACGCTTAAACGGAGATCTCGTTCCACGTTACTGGAATGGAGAACACCTGCGCAAGTATTATCAATAAACAGCCCTTCTTAAAGGACTGGCTTGTTCAAATTTTCCCCATTAATTTTTACAAGTTTTGCAAAGAGGGTTAGCCACGGTGTATGGCTAACTGCTCGTATATGTAAGATTCTGTTTCAGAATCATTCGTAAAGACATGATTAGTCCATTTTTAATACGAAATTATAAGGGACTGTGCTCAGCCAGTCGTTCTTGCCAAACTTTGTGAATTTACATTTACAAGTATTTGTTCATTACGTGTGTTGTTTTGCTGTATTACAAGTATCATTTTTCCGCTCGAACAGTAATGTTCGAACAGGCCATGGTCAAGGCAAGTGACCAAGGACCTAAGAGCTCCTCGATCACTTGGGGGGCATATAAGGCACATCGATAGCAAAGCATACTCCCAAGGTATGTAAACACATGAACAAAATGAGTGAAAGCATGCTTCAAGTACTTAGAGTATTTTTTCAAAATATATGATGCCAAAGTACTATGCTAAGTTCGGTCATACGGACAAACGTTATACTAAGTAAAAATATTATAACACCAAGAGTTAAGCTGTTACACCGCAAGCATTGCTGCTTGGATGTAATTGTTCAAACAAAAAGACTTACTGCCCGTGCAGCAAAGTTTAAAAAGAAATTATTGCCTTTACATTGCGACCCGTGGGTCGCGTGTTTAAAAAGAAAGAAGAACAGCTAAATAAATTAAGAGGCATGGGGGGCAGGAGGATCCTGGGCAACAACCTGGTCAGTCTCTTCCTCGATGGTTTCTTCATCCAAACCAACGACGCTTGGAGTTGCAGGAGTCGCAGCTCTCGCCTCCTCTTCAGCCAGTTGAGCAGCGCACCGAGCCAACTCCGCAACTCTGACCTCCTCTGAAAGGTAGCTAAAGTCAGCACCCCGATTATGTTTCCAAAAGTTATAGAAACATCGGAGTGTCGCCCTCTTATACTTTTCCAGATTCTTGGAGTTGTCGAGCTCCGACTGCTGCAGCTTGCCCTCGAGAGTGGCAATAGTCTCGTCCTTAGACTTGACTACCCCCTCCAGATGCTTGATCTCGCGGAGATGAGTTTTATTGTACGACCGGTACTCTTCCCTCAGCTTAACCGCTGCATCTTTAGCAGCTTCAGCCGCAGACAGTTTGGTCACCGCTGCATCCCGCTCTTGGACCACCGTCCCCAACTCCTTAGCATGTTTGGCTTCAGCAGCCGAAAGCTCCTCAGCCGCCTTCACCTGATGTTTCTCGAGAACTTTAGCCTCAATCTGCTCAAAGTAGGCCTGGGCTCGGGTACGAGCAGTAATGGCAGAAAGTAAGGCCTATAAACGAAAAAGAAGTCAAGACTCATCACGAGAACTGAAAAAACAAAGACTCGAGAAACAAAGAAATACTTACGCTGGAGATCTCGTTCAGAGTCCTGTTCAGGATCTGATCGACTGGTAGCTCTACAGCTTGGATCATGGCGGCCCCAACACGCTCACCTCTGCCAATCCGTTCAATTCGATCCTTAGCAGATCGAATGGTATGGCTCACGAGCCTGGCCTCATGAGCCTCTTCGCGAGAAAGATGCTCCCTAGCAGGCGCAGGTGGAGGATTGGATCGAGCAGGGGTGTTTTGCTATTCAGAAGGAGCTGGAGGAGGGGTAGGAGTTCGCCCGGTTGGCGCAGGACTTTGCCCGGTTGGAGTACCCTGAGGAGGGTCTTCTGGTCGACTCTTCTTGGCTGAAGGGCCTCGACTGGTTTCACCAGTTCGCTTCTTTGACTTCCGTTGAAGTTGAGGGACTTCCTCTTCCTCTTCGGCCTGGTACATGTCAAAGATATTGGGAGTCGACATATCTGCATGAAAATAAACACAAGAGGTTAATAAGGGAAGGAAAAGGTGGAAAAAAGTAATACAACAGAAAGAAGATAATAAAGTGAATACCCGAGCTACAACTACTGGTCGCTATACTATTGACTCTATTAATCATATACTCATTTTCTGGCATGAAGAAGTTTGGCCCTAGATTTGGAGCATATGTAAAGTTGCCATCCCCGTCAAACATGTGACAGGGGATTGGCAGACCATTTAAAAGCGAAATAACGTTACCATTGTCATCAGAAGACTCTTCCAAGTCAACAACTGGTTCTTTGGCCTTTTCTTTCCCCTTGCCTTGGGGAGCAGAAGGCCTTTCTGCAGAAGGGCTGCCCGTGGGTTCCCTGATCGTAACTCCTGTTGGCCTCCTCCTAGGAGAGGGCACAGGAAATTGCTGCTCGGGAACCCCCCCAGCAGTGGGTTCGTCCGTTTCGGACCCTCTATTGTCATGGCGAGGAGCCAGAAGGCCAGACAACCTCAAATTCTTTTCTTGTGTCAAGGTCTTGACACATTTGGTAGTGGCAGACATCTTGGCCAGAGTGTCAGACCTCGACACCATATCTGGTGTTGGGGTCGGGCGCAACCAGGGGCCTGAAAAGCAAGTCGAGTTTGAGAAATGACGAAAGGAAATACTCTATGATAAAGTATCGACCAAGGCAAAGACAAAATTGTACCTCCTCTCGCGAAAGCCAAGTTGTTGCTGGATATATCCGGAGTAAAGAAGTACTCCTTGTTGTAATGTCCCACGTTTGATATGTGGGTGGTGCCGCTCAAAAACGTCCGGCCAGTTTCCTGATGGCAGAAGTGAAAAAAGCCCGTCCCGTTGTGTTGAGGATTGGACTTAAGGTCAAAGAGGTAATTAACCTCATGAGGTGAAGGTTCTGGCCACTTGTTAAGTTTGTACAGGACATAGAGTGCAGCCAACATCCTATATCCATTAGGGGTTATTTGAAAGGGAGCGACGCCGAAATAATTGGCCACCCCCACAAAGAAAGGATGAAGAGGGAGATAAGCCCCCGCTTCAATGTGATACCGAGACCAGGCGCTGTTTGCCCCTCCTGGACGGTTAGCTCTCTGCTCCGCAATAGGACGTGTAATGGTTACCCCCGTTAGGGGGTATTTTCTGAAGCAGTTCGCGACCATCCGAGGAGTCATCGAACTGGCTGGAGGAGTGTACCACTCGACATCGGGCGGATTGCGATGACGAGGACGAGCCCTAGTTTGGATATTGGGGTCAGGAGTAAGATTTTCTCGACCACTGGTCGAGGGAGCCCCCGCCTGCGAATCAGGCTGGACAGAAGGAGAAGGGTTACTTTCAGATTCGGGCCTTTTCTTGCCAGAGGATTTTGAACGGGCCATAGAAGGAGAAGGGTGCGGTCTGGAAGAGGCTCGTGAGAAGGGTATCTGGTGGATGCGATCGGATATTTGTTCTTCTCCCTCGAGCAGTTAGGCAAGGAGGTCGTCGTCGATGGGTCTCTCACCTCCCCACAAATCTGGCATTAAAATCTGCAAACAGAAGAATGGGGAGGCGAGGTCAGAGGGATCTAGGAGATTCTTAAAGTAACGCTGGTCGAAGTATAAAAGCTAAGCCTTTATATAACAGTATTCTAACTAAGTCTCTATGCGCAAACAGTTTAAAAAGCGGACCAAAAGGGTGAAAGTGAAAAGTTTTCCTGAAAAGCTTTTTCGACTCCCCTCGCAACGGGAAGAAATTATCTCCAACCGGATTAAAAAATCGAAATGCTACTTCGATCCTACGTCCTAAAAAGTGCTAATCCTGGGTTTTAAACCTACTCAAAAGCATACTTTGACTACAAAAAACATCTTATCTACAGGCGTTCAAAAAACCAGAAACCGAAAGATTCAAACAGTACACCATTTAAAAGCATGCACCACGAAAGGTTAGAAGCATGGAGTTTCAGAGTAACTTACCAAGGAAAGTGGTCGTGAAGATGGAAATGAGAGTTTCGGAAGTCAATGAGCCCACCGTCTGATCCTACAGCACGAAGGAAGGTTCGCCGGAGAGAGTAAAGCTCTGGTTTTTAGGGTTTTTCGACAAAGAGATGACGTGCGTAAAAAGGAAGAAAATGGCTCAAGTAACCTTATATAAGTTTGTCTTTGGTATTCAAAAGGCGTGATCATTAGCTTTCCATTTTCGAAGTATGGGGAAGCGTAATGGCCGTCAAAATTGTTTCTGGGAAACTGAAAAGCCTTGATTAGACAGGAGTGGTTTGCTTTTTTCAAGAACGCACGAAAGGCTCTGACACGTCAGGAGGGGTTACCGAAGGGTCGTTCGCTCAAAGTTTATTTACTGTTCGTAGTAAATAAACTTTGGGGGGCAAATGTTATCCAATAAATTAGCATTTGTGACGTGGCGAATAATCTCTTGACACGTGCCTGACACCTGGAGCGTCTGCTAGAGTATCGACCAGGAGACACACCAGAAGCAGGACATACCTGTTTTTACCACGACCAGACCGGTCGGTGGTTCCGCTGGCAAAGCAACATTTATGGAAAGATCTTATGTATCCCGAATTTATTTCATGCAATCTTCTGAATATCCCATGATTCAGGGGATAGTATCTGTAACAATATTGGGCAACCCTCCATGAGCCTATAAAAAGCAAGAGATGGCTCATGGGAAGGGACCTTTTGGCAGCTCAAAGACCATAGAAATATAGAAATTATCGGTGAAAACTAGGATTGTTTATGAGGAGTGTTGAAACTCATTGAGCCCAAGCTCTCTGATCACACTTTTGTTCCCATATCAATATCATTCTAAGTGGATGTAGGTCATTACCAGATTCTGGGGCCGAACCACTATAAATTACTGTGTTTTCTTTACTTTTGTCATTACGTTATTATCTATACATATTCGCCTATATCATTCATATTTTGACTCCATGTCAGTTGGCTAAATCGAGGGTCAACAGAGGGCTGTTATCCCCAAAAAATGGAGATCGATGACGTGGCAATAGAGGTGACAAGTGGCAGTAAATTTTCTGTAAAAGACACATTAAATAGTCAATAAATACATTGACTCCTCAGAGTTATGATAAAGTGACCCGGTAGACTGATGAAGAGTTTTGACTGCTTGAGAAGTGTCATGACCGACTAGGCATGACCTTATCCGACCAGTCACGTGTTTGTCTGCCCAGGAGTGACATTGCTGCCCATGAGTGACATTGTCCTACCAGCATGCACATGTCCTACCAGCACTGGCATGCTAGAGGAGAGTGCCATGTTAGACGAGAGACATGGCATGCTAGAGGAGAGTGCCATGTTAGAGGAGAGGAGTGCATGTCCTACCACCATGCACATGTCCTACCAGCAAGTGCATGTCCTACCAGCACTTGCATATGTCCAGCATGCATGTGTCCGACCAGCACTTACATGAATGGTCAATAGGAGATATGGGTCGACCAAATAGAGGAGGACTAAGTCAAGATTCCCGGAAACAGCTTCAACAAGAACCGGTCTTGGCACATGCGGGAATCTCTCATTCTTCCCACAAATTGGGTGTTCTGTTATATTTTGAATATTTTTGTAATTTAAATATAATAAGAATAATAAAATATCCTGATTCTAGGGGATATCAGATGTATGATCCTAAGCCTATAAATACATGGCTTATGAGATCAGAAGGGGGCTTCTTCTTTTGAGACTTTTTGGGAAATTTTGGGTCTGAGTTTTCTAGAGAGAGAAAGTGCTTGCATCTGAAAGAATTCTTGTATTCTTGTAATCTGTACTGAAGAAACTCAGTTGGCTCATTTCATCTGATCTTGAGTACAGATCTATAACCACAACTCTAAGTGGATTAGGCTATTACCAACATATTGGGGCTGAACCACTATAAAAATTGCTGTGTTATTTACTTTTTGTTCAAAAACCGTCTGTGTCGTCTAATTTCTCTTGAAGGTTTATTCGTTTTTGACGTTCTCACGTCGTTGGCCAAAAACGCGGTCAACAAGGGTAGATTTATATATTTTCATGCATGTTGGTGAATTATGAGTCAGATCACATTATAATGTGGATTTTTTCGAGTCATTCGGCATGAGACGATCTTTGAATGCAAGTTATCGGTCTGGTCATAACGGGGTTAATTTCGGGTCTCGGGGTAATTTGAGGATTAGAACATTATTGGGAATTAAAAGATAATGTGATATGATTTATTATCATTTGAGAATATTTGGCATAACGGGAATTGGAGGGTGTTAATTGTGATTAACGAGATAGGCGAGAAATGATGATTTTGCCCTTGGTGGCCTTAAGAGGATTTTAAATGACCCAAGGGTATTTTAGTCGTTTGACCCTAAAGGATATATATCAACCATTAGAAGCTTAGAAGGCAACAGAGCATCAACTCCTTCCTCTCCCGATCATCATTTTTTCCCTTAATTTCTCTTTAAATTTTGAAGCTCTTTTTGAGGAACCAAGCTAGGGAACCAAGCTTTGAGGGTTTTGGGTTGTGTTCCACCATTTAAGAGAGTGTGATACTGAGATTGAGGTGAGTTTCTAGCCATTAAAACTTTGGTTTTGCTCTATTTTTCCTTTTGAGTTTCAATTGGGATTTTCATTTGAAAGTTGAGAATTCAATGGGGTTTTTGGCAAAGTTTGGTTAGGTTATGATGCCTAGGACATGTAGAGTAGATATTTGGGTTCATTTGGGGGTTTGGATGGAGTTTGGGATCATGTTTTGAAGGTTGGAAATGGAAAACTCGAAGGAGGAAGAACCAGGGTTGGTTCAGCCTAGTTCTAGTGCTGTAGCACCCAAGGGAGGGCGCTACAGCGCTAGCCAGTGCATACCAATTCTTGTTGTAGCATTGGGGCGCTAGGGGGGCAGCGCTGTAGCGCTACCTTGTTTTCCATGATGCATATTTTGGGCACTTTTGAGGGTTTTTGGCTTGGGGTTTTAATTCCTAAGGCTTGGGATCAAATCTACTCATCATTTGGGTACGATTCAGGGTTCCGGGAGTGAGGTTTAAGTCAAGAACCTTTTATTGCTCATTTTCATTAATTGGATTCCATATTTGGTTATGGCTAGGTGACCTTTAAGGAATCAAAGGATCGATCATTCTTAAGGGTCGTTCATTTGTTATTTCTCACTCGAACCAAAGGTAAGAAAACTGCACCCCATATGTGACATGCATGGCTATTATTGAGGCATGTTGAATGTTTAAATATGGACATTGATTGCATATTAAATGCTTAGCAATCTTGCTTATCTGTGAATGGCACTGACCTATGAGTCAAGAATCGACAATAGTGTCAGTACTGACTGTGTTGTTGCGACTTAATAGTCAAATTCGGCAGTAGTACTGAGCACTGGTTATATGATATTGGCTTAAGAGTCAAAAACGGTTTTAGCGTATTTAACGCAAGTTAAAAAGATTAGATCTAATCGACATAAGCATTATCCTCCTGAGCATGAAATGCTTGACTGACCTTAAGTTCGATGAACATAAAAGTGCTTGTCTAGTCTAAAGGCTAGTTTCTTAGAGTCAGGGCCAGATGGCCCAGGTGACTGCATCGTCACATGGCTAATGGTGCGGAGCCCAAGTTCGTGACTTACACATTAGTCACTTATTTGATTCAAGTTCGTGACTTACACATTAGTCACTCATCTGATTATGGTGTAAACCCCAAGTTTGTGACTCCATAGTCACTCATCTGATTAGGGTGCGAAGCCCAAAGTGTGACTCACTCATCTGATTTGAGCTATAAGCCCAATATGATTACTAAACTCATAAAGTGATATTCACTCATCTGATTAGGGTATGGACCCCTAGTGCGTGACTTAATTGTCACTTATTTGAGTCACTTATTTTAGATGGACACATTGGCCATCTACTTTCTTTATGACTTGACAGTCATCAATACAAAGGGCAGGGCCCATAAGTCATCTATACAAAGGGTAGGGCTCACAACCATTATTTGGACTTAATTGCATGCATGAGTAGGGTTATTACTGCTAAGCATGCCTATTATGACTTAGTAACATGTTATTACTGTTCATGAGTATAATGAGTTTTCTTGCTAGGCTTCGGCTCACGGGTGCTATGTGGTGCAGGTAAAGTCAAAAGAAAAATGGACCATCCTTGATTTGGAAAGCTTAGGTGATGATGTGTCCATATGCGGCTGCTCGACCACCACGGACGAGGGTTTAAAGAGGAACTAGGGTTAAACCCTATTTTGCCTCTTAGGTCGGCTGGTTGTGAATCTTTTGTTGTAATTAACCTTTAAATTATATTTTTGGGATCCCAATGTATATGGTAAACGTTTTAGTGAAACGTTGTATCTTAACCAAAAAATTTAACCCTAAACTACTAATCATACTTAGTTACACGATTATGGCCAAATGACTCGGTTAGCGAGTTTAGTACTATTTAAATGCACACCGTAATGGTCCCTGGAGATTAGGGCGTTACACTTTAGTTGTATTGCGAGAGTCTTCAAAGTCCAAATGTTGACTCATGTACACTTCTTCTTCTAGTTCACTATTAAGAATCCATTTTTTATATCAAGTTGATGTAATCCCTAATCCAAGTTGGCTGCTAGCGAGAGCAATACTCTGTGTTGTCAATTCCATAGGTTTGTGATGCGTGTCGTATGGCGTACCAAATTTAATAAAGATTTTGATTACACTATCACCAATTAATTTAGTACAATGGCAAATAGAGGTCGAACCCAAGGGAACTATATTCAATTTATTATTCACAAAGTTTAACAAAGTTAAAAGGAAAAGGGGATTTTGAAATTTAAAACTAATAAGACGATTTACAAATAAGGATTTATAACAATTTTTAAAGAACAGTTAAGAATTATTCTCCACCTCAAACAATCATGCATGAATATCAATATTGAATATTATTCTGATTTCCAATTAAACTATTAACCCCGCAGATAAAGCTTAAGCAGTCAATTATCCCAATCTCCCTATTACAATCAATCACGGCGAAGCGCTCAATAATTAACTCTTTTTACCAAATAACAAACCTATGAAGCATATGATTAATTTAATTTAGTAAAAGCATTAAGAACAATGGAGATAGGTTAATCTAGGCAATAAATCAATTTAGCATATAATTCATTTAACCTAGGTTCTATCCTTCATCACAATCAACAACATATCTGACCATATCATCAATTGCAATTTATCACAAATACTTAGAACCCTAAACTATTAGGTGAATAGAAATTCTAAGATGATAATGAAATAATGTAAACCCTAATTAGTTGTACACCCTAACAAGGAATCACAAAATTCATAAGATAAGCATAGAAGAATAGAATCAATTTAATATGAAAGAGATCAAGAAATAATACTCATAACTGAAATCAAGCAATCATGTCTGGGTTTTGAATAACCCTTAACCTAAAAGAAACTAGCCAATAATCTTCATCATGATTAAAAACATAAACATAAATAAAGAATAATAGAGTAGGGGAAGAAGAAAACTATTGAGATGTTGAATGCGATCTTCCTTCTCCTCCAAAGCTCTCTCTGAGTTTCTCTCTCTAAAAACGTGAAAAAATAAACCTCCTTGGAATCTCACCCTAATCTCCTTTTATATCTCTCTTAAAATAATCAGAAGAATTCAAAATTTAAACTCGTGCCGCGGCAAGCATTTTCCCTTGCTGCGGCAAAGAATGACGAATGGCAACTTCTGGGAATCTCGTGCCGCGGCAAGAAGCTCTCTGTTTTACTCGTAGCGGCAAGGATTTTTCCCTGTAGCGGCGAGTACTCTGCTGCCTTGTCTCGTAGCGGCAAGGATTTTTCCTTGTAGCGGCGAGCTCTCTGCTTGATTATGCTTTCATTCTTTTTCGATTTTTTTCTCCTCTTTAACTTTACTCCAATGATCAGAACCCTACAATATTATCATCAAACCAAAAACTCATTAAAATATATACATTATCCTCAAAAATGACGATTCAGTTTAAATGAAACAAATTAGCAAAACGATTCTAACCATCCTCAAGCACACTACTTATTAACATAAAACCCTAAAGAATAAGAAATAAACTTTATACAAAAATGGACTTATCAGTTTGAGAAAAACCTTTGGCAACTAATCGAGTCTTGTACCTCTCAATTGATCCATGGACATTATATTTGACCAAAAACACCCATTTACACCCTATTACCTTCTTGTCTGGTGGTAATTCCACTAATCTCCAAGTTCCATTATGTTCAAGTGCTTTTAGTTCCTCAAGAACGACTGACTTTCATTGAGGAGTACCAAGTGCCTCATTGATGTTCATGGGAATCACAACATCTGATAGACTAGAGGTAAAACTTTAAATGGAGATGACAATTTTGAATAAGAGATGAATTTTGAAATAGGGTGTTGAGTGCAAGATTATGCTCTTTTTCTTAATGTAATAGGAATGTCTAGATCTAATTGAGTTTTTGAGGGAAGAGTACTTGGATCATTTGAGAGAAATGGTTCTATCACCAGATCGGGCTCTAGATTGTGATGAGGATTTGTAACATGTTTATTTCTTTCTCTTCTGGAATACACCCGAATTTCCTTCTCCGTGTTCTGATCTTGAGGGAGTCTTTCCATTTCCAAGGTTTCCTTAAAAAAATGGTCGTTTAGAGGATTGTTTAATTTCTGAACTTTGAACTGTTTGAGGATTTTATGGATTTGGAGAGAAATGGGTGTGAAGAGGTATTTCTAAACCCCATGACCACTTCGCTTATTGCTCATGATGGTTGTGCTCCCCCTGAAATGAGGTGGGAGTGAAGTATGGTGAATTTTAAAAAAAAAAAGTTACATCCCTAGAGATGTATGATTTCTTTGTGAGTGGACAATAACAATGATAGGCTTTCTAGGTAGGAGAATAACCCAGGAAAACTGTTTTTATGGCTCTATGATCAAGTTTACTCCGGTGTTGGGAGTGAACATGTACAAAAGTAGTGCAACCAAAAACTTTGATTGGCAGAGTGTTTGTAGAAATATGGGGATAGAGAGACTGAATATGATAACATAGTGTCTTGAGCTGGAGGGGTCAACTGGGAAGGAAATTAATTAGATAAGTAGCGGTTAGAACAACATCGCCCCAAAGATATTTTGGAAATGCATTTTGAACATAATAGCACAGGCTACTTCTAAGAGACGACGATTTTTTCTCTCGGCTACCCCATTCTGTTGTGGAGTATCCACACAGGAACTTTGATGAATGATTCCATTAGGAAAAAAATATGGACCGAGGGTGGTATTGAAGTATTCAATACCATTGTCGGTACGAAACATTTGAATAGATGTTCAAAACTGTGTTTGGATCATTTTGTGGAAGTTTAAAAATACCTGACAAGTTTCAGACTTGTGCTGAAGGATATAGACCCAAGTGACTCGTGTGTGATCATCAATGAATGTAATAAACAAACTCTTACCATAAGAGGTAGTGACTTTTGCGAAAGCTCATAAGTCATTGTGAACAAGAGAAAAATGACGAGATGGTGTATACATTTTTTGAGGAAATGAAACACGAGTATGTTTAGCAAATTGACATATATTACATTGAAAATCAACAAAAAGGGAACAAATGTTTAAAATATAAAAAACTTGGATGCCCAAGTCGACAATGCCATAACATTATAGTTTGAGAATTCGACTCAGAAACAAAAATAGAACTTGAAGTCAAGTATTGCAGGGAAGGTTTCTCTTTTATTGGATGTTGAAAGAAATAAAGTCTGTCACGAATCCTAGCACCGCCAATCATCCTCCCCGATGATAGATCCTGAAATTGACAAGAGTTGAACACAAATTTAGCAAGACAATGATTATCAGCAATTAGCTTGTGAATAGAGATTAAATTTCATTTTAGTGAAGGAACATAGAGTACTGATTCAAGAATTAAATCAGCAGATAATTTAATGGTGTCAACTCATACAATAGGTGAGTAAGAGCCATCTGTAATCTTGACACTAGACTTAGTAAAGCATGGATAATAAGAACCAAACAAATGAGGTAAACATGTCATGTGATCAGTAGCGTCTGAATCGATGATCCATGGTGTTTGAAAAACGGAAGAGAAATTACCAAAATGTGTAACTGAGGCGCTATGAGACTCAAGACCAGACTTGGGTTTCATGGAAGATTGGCTGAGGAATGTATATAAATGTTCGAGTTGTCCCTTACTGAATGAGGGGAAAGCAAGACTACTCTGACCAGTGCTACTCTCAATCTGAGTTTGGTAGGTCTTTTTATCATTCTGGCGACGAGGAGTCTAGTTTGGTGGTTTGCCATGAATTTCCCAACAAGTGGGTCGAGTGTGACCATGACGTTGACAATGATCACACCAAGGTTAGTCACCCTTACGATTAGGCCAAGGGACAGGATTGGATCTGCCAGATGGTGGTGGTCTTTACTTTGAGACAAGAACAGAGCTTTCGATGGGCTGCACATCAGCAATAGTGAGTGTTACACCCAAAATTTGAGAATAGAATTTTTTTATCTCGAAGCGAAGGCTCGTAAGGTGTAAGCTCGAAATAAGCAAATTCGTCATACAATCAGCATTAATGAGAGAGTCAAGGACGATCTCACTGAGTATTAAAACGACGACGTCAGGATCGGTCAGCTCGGAGCTACGTGATCTCAAAGGTGTTTTGAGGTTACAAATCGAGCTCAAAGTTACAATGACAGGGGTTCAACACTTGTATAAATCTCCTGGTTTAATTTTTTCCATCAGACAAGATGGCTCGAGCCCAGGCGTTGTGAGCTCGAGAAAGTGTCATCTCGACAAAGTCTCTTGTTAAGACCAAGGTGAATCAAGGTAGTGAGCTAGTGATGGTCGGTCGATCTCGGAGGCATTCAATTATTCGAGGTCGATAGCCTAGGGTGAATGTAGTTACTGTTTTAAAATCCCTATATATAAGGGATTGGTTGTAATCTGTTGTAAAATCCCGAATATCATGGGATTTATACGCGTATTGTATAATTATATGCATTTAATTTGTGATTTGAATATAACTCCTCGAAATGTGAGGGGAGATATTATGTAAACCACTCTATAAATAGCGTGGAATAATTCATTTGTAGAGAGAAAAATTTATATGGGGAAGACTCTGTAAAATTACTTTTAGAAAAGCTTTGAGAGAATTCCAAAAATTGAATAACACCGACTCATGGACTAGGCAGATTTTAACTACTGAACCACGTAAAAATCGTGTCTTTTATTGTTTGTCTCTTCTGGTATTTCGTTTAATTGCTCTTCATTTCTAAGTTGACGAAAAACAGCGTCAATAGTGAGCATGACGTGACGACGTGATTCTTCATGTCTAACCTCAGAGAATGCTTCTTCAGTGTCAGGGAATGGAGAATGACTAACCAAACGACCTCTTACTTCATCAAGATTGTTGTTTAACCTGGTGAGGAACTCAAAGACTCGTTCTTTTTCCAATTTTTGTCACTGGATAGTGGTATAGGTCGCACATAGTGGTGTGGTATCCAGATACAAATCAAGTTCCTACCACAGGTCTTGTAAGTCCGAGAAATATTGGGTAACAGATTGATTACCTTGATTGATCTCTTTGAGCTTGGTGTGAATTTAAAAATCTGAGAAGGGTTACCAAGATCATTGTACATCTTCCGGGCAGCATCCTACACCTCCTTAGTGGTCTTAAAGAACAAATATTTGCGGTTGAGTTTTGGTTCCATATAGTTAGTTAGCCACACAAGAACTATAGAATTTTCAGCTTGCCATACCTTGTGCGTGGTGTCAATTGGGGATGGTGCAGGGAGATCACTAGTGATGTACCCCAGTTTCCCACGTCCATAGATGACAAGTTTGACTGATTAGGCCCATTTTAGATAATTTTTCCCATCAAGTTTATGGGCTGTGATATGGAGAGAGCTGATGTCATGGTTATAAAGAGATCCCAAAGAATTGCTCGACTGAATCATAGGCCTGGTGGTCTGAGATGTAACTTCCCCATGGTCTGAGACGCAATATCCTCCCTGGTTGACATCGTTGGAGTTGGGCAAAGAGACAAGCGGCGTGCGACAAAGGTAGGGACTCATAAAAAAATCCATTGTTTTTGTTTTTGTGTGACAACAGAGATATATATATATATATATAACAAAACAAAAATTACTGAACAATACGATTTAGACAAAACAAATAACTGATTAGGACCTGAAACGCTTAAGGCGAAGTGTGATTGAGAGGTCTTGCTGAACTAGACAGAGGTGGCTTGGACTAAACTGGGGTTGTCGGACTGGACAGAGATGGCTAACTGGATTTGACAGAATAGAGGGAAGGAGAAGAGAACTTAGGGCACTGATACCATATGAAAAACTATGAGAAAATTTTCTTTTATTAATTTTATCTTTCTCACTGTACAATCAATATGTATATATAGGGTTTATACACTTAATACCCTTAATTACAGAATGATACATAATAAACAAAATTAACCACAAATCCTATATATGAGGAAATAACAACTTGATTTCCTCTTATCTGTCAACATTGAGTAATTTGACATTTTAGGTCAATACATTGGGACTTTTTAATTGTGCATTTAATTGTTCATGTTCTAGTGTTTGGTGGTGTTCACTGACATCATTTGAATTTGCTTGGGTACTTATTTAGTGTTTTTGAGTGTTGCCTTTGTGTTTCATTGACTTAATTCTGTTGGAATAATTTTGTGAGATGGCACCCTCTAGGAAAAGAAATAAGAAGGTGCAAGAACAAGTGCCAGAAACCCAGGATCCCGATATAGAGATTAATGAGCCTACTTCAAGATTTACCAATGACAGTGCTAAGTCTAGGTATAGATTAGAAAGGTCTAGGAGTTTGATTCAAGAGAGGGGGCTTGCAACTAATGTTGAGGGAGAGTTTACTATCCCTAAAGAGTATGCTAATGTTAATAACACCCACCACTTGAAGTATTTTTGTTCCCCACCTATTCATGTTGTCATACCAATTGTGCACGAATTCTATGACAATGCATATGAACATGATTGTACTTGGCAAGCTATAGTTAGGGAGAAAATTGTTTGTTTTGATAGCACGACAATTAACGATTTATTTAGGTTACCCACACGTGACAATGATGACTATCAAGATTTGAAGAATAATTTGTGTGAGGAGAGTACCTGGGATACCATTTTGTCTACTTTGACTTCAGCTAGGAGTCAATGGAATTTTCATGGGACAGGTAGAATAGGGTTCCCATTTAACTTGTTTATAGGAGAGAAACGAATTTGGTTGAATTTCCTCTGTGCGAATATGACGCCTAGTACATGTGCCTACTGTAAATCCTGATAAAGCTTTATTACTTTATGTTGTTTTTACAGGCATGTTTGTTGATATTGGTAGGATTATAGCCTCACAACTCCTTTCTGCATTATTCACTCAAAATGTGGGGTTATATTTTCCTAGTTTAATAATAAGTGGGTGTTTGAAAGCTGGGGTTGAATTTGATGAGACTGAGGAGCTTTTGACTCCTTTGAGTTATGACACTCCCACAATTAACAAGACCAAAATAGTTGGTTCTTCTAGTGTTGTTTCTGTAGGTGGCACTTCGTCTTAGGCTCGATCTAGGCATCCTCCTCCTTCTTCTTTGGAGGAGCGAATGAGTAGGTTGGAGCTCAATTTCCAGAAGCATCACTTGCGGAGTGTTAATATGGCCTAGTATCAGCAGGCATTTGCATCCCATTTTGGAATTGACACTAGTCAATTGCCTTAATTTCCACAACCACTACATTTTGGCCATCCTCCACCTGAGGGGGAGTGTGGTGAGGGTCCTTCATCATGAGTCGTTTGAGTTGTCATGTAAGTTTCTTTTCCTTAGCTTTTATTTAAACATTCGGGACAACGTTTACGTTAAGTTTGGGGGAAGGGGTTTATTGTTTTGTATATATTAGGTTGTGTGTTTGTGTTAGTCTGTGTTGTTTTGTTTTAGTTGTGTTTTGTCTAGGTTGTTTAGAGTGTTAGTTGGATCAAGTTGACAATAATTATCCAATTACAATATGTTGTATAAATTGAATGGGAATGAAAACAATAAAAATCTGTGTGCTTGGTTGAATATTTCTTTCCATTTTTACTTGGGTCTGCTTAAATAATTGAGAGCTTAATCATAATTTTTGATAAAATTTTTGTGATTGAACAATATTTATGCTTGCTGAATTTTGAAAATGAAAATAAATTATGAAAATGTTGTTATCTTAGAACATGTTTGCTTGCTTTTTGAGACGAAATCCTAGATGATACATGCTTAGGAAGATGATTTAGGCAATTCTTTGGAATGATTGAGCCTTTCAAGCCAACCTTGATTTATTTAATCCTTAGTTACCCAATTTTGAGCTTAATTTGATTCTTTCCATTATTTGACACTTATTTTCAACCTATTTGAAACTTTGTTATTTTTCCTTCCATTTGATATACCATGAGCATATGAAAAGTGATTAGGGGATGGTTTGTAATTGGGGTTTATATGTGGAAAATTGTGTCAGTAATAGAAGAAAAATTGAGAGAAAAAAAAAACAAAGAAAAAAATATTGAAAATGAACTACACTCTTGTTTAACGCACAAAATGTGACTACCACTAAGCGGTAGTTGTAGTAAGATCGGGCGGTCGATCCACAATGAGGTAACCTAAAACCAAAAGATTAGTAGAAAATAACACAAAAAATTAGTAACAAAAAATAAATAAAAATGGAAATAAAAAGAGATTTGAGATTTTGGTGTTGTCTTTTTTGATGAAATAATAAAATGAGATAAGTGAAATAAAAGTAAGATGTAATCAAGAGTTTGAGAAATGGAAAGGTTTCAAGAATCATCCATATGCTTGTTTAGTTACTTAGTTACTTGATTTACAAAAATACACAAGTAAATAGTTCACATCACAACATTTACTTGGAAAATCTAACATTAAAGTCCATATTATTTTCTAACAAAAGTCCATTTGAGTTATAAAGTTCTTTACTTTAAGAGCACAATGTTAATCTTATGAAAAATCTAAAAATGACAAAATACCCAAGGGCAATAATGCAATAGAAAATTAGACATTCAATTATGTATCAATATTACTTTTACTAATTAGAAGCACATAGAAAGAGCATGACTAATCCTATATACTATTAGCATAAGTAAATAGAGGTGAAGATGAAAGAACATAAATAACTCAAATACATTATATTAAGAACATAGTAAATTAATGTAGCAAAATAACATCATTAGCATATGTAATCATCCATAACCTTCCTAGGAAGATTAGACCATTATGCTCATGATTCTCATACAATTCTAAG
This sequence comes from Humulus lupulus, assembly GCF_963169125.1. NCBI lineage: Eukaryota > Viridiplantae > Streptophyta > Magnoliopsida > Rosales > Cannabaceae > Humulus > Humulus lupulus. The sequence goes on along the minus strand of NC_084795.1, from coordinate 274,843,102 downwards.
AAGAAAATATGAGAAGAAAGTGAGTAGAAATTTTGCTATAGTTTCTTTACTCTAAAAATTACACATCTAATTGTGAAGAAATTGTAATGACCCACTACTCTAGACTATTTGGACCATTAATGAAACTATACATAAAACTTACAATTTTACGAAAATACCATAATTTTATTGAGTAACTTGTAAAATCAGAGTTACTTACAAATAAATAGAATACTAAGAAGGATTTTGGGATCCCATTGTCTTTAAAACAAAACATGATTTAAATGAAAAGAATTACATAAGAAAATGCGGAAAATACATATAAAACCATAAAAATTAAAATGAGACTACATCCTTGAATCGAATAACGCTCGGCCCCTTGACTCTATTCACCATCGATACACATCCTCTAAGCGTCACGAATCTTACCGCCTCTAAAGCTTATTTCCTGCACATAAACAGAAAGGAATGAGCCTAATGCCCAGCAAGGAAAAATCTAGCACATAGTCATACACATCAATTTCATAATAACATAAAGACATATCATAACACATAATACACTTATTATAATGGCCATTATTACTTGGGGTCCCATAGACTAAACAAGCTTATGCCCATGAGATTAGTGGGGTCCTACCAGCTAAATAGGCATATGCCCACAATCTTTTTGGGGTCTTGTTAGTCAAATAGGGCATAAGCCCAAGCCTACAAACAAACACATTTATAACATATTCATAACATATCATAACATAACACATAAGATAACATAAACATAAACATATAGATTCTAGCCTATTTTCCTTACCAAAGTTACCGGGATATGATGGACTGAGTTGGGACTTTTGGAACACTCCTAAACCATATGAGAAAGAGTGAGTCTTAAGAAGAGGAAATGAAAATGAATAGGAAGACTAAACCATTGAGAAATATGCTTACCACAACTTATGTGCTTAAGAACTTGGATTCCCTAACCAAAATAAGAATGAGGTTAGGGGACTGAGTAGAAGGCTTTGAGAAAGAAAATAACATGAAACAAATGAAATAGAGTTTCAGGTTTACCTCAAAGACTTGCAAGACCAATCTAACCACAACCGAAATACTAAAGAACCTTACTTCCCAAAGTGTTTGCTAAGCTTATAGTGATCAAGCTTATAATCCCCAACCCAAGTGTTTACACTCTCACAATAACCTAGCAACTTGCAGCCTCTGAACTTAGCTTGATGAATGAATGAAAAATGCTTGGTGCTAGGTCCTATTTATAGAGTTCTAGGAATACAAATCTTCTTTTTGGCTTTGAATAAAAATAATAAATTTAATTGAAAATATTTGAATATCCTTCAGCTAAAGGCTTAGGAATTGTTCAAATTTTTCAGAGAGATTTAAGGATTCAAAGCTTGATTTTTAAAATAATAAAAACAAATAGAATCCTAACTTCTAACTCCCTAAATCTCATAACTCTAAACTTCCCTTCAGTAAAATCAACATATCTGGAGTTTTAGAACTTCGATTTGGACTCTCTTTATACCGTTAGAAAGCTCATTAAATTATCTACAACTTTTAAGAAATACTATTTTTCGAAATTCCTAATATAACTGGGTCAAAAACAGGTCGGAAGTTACAGCATCCTAAAGTTACGAAAAGTCTATTTAATTATCTAAATATCAACCTAATCCACAAATAAATAAAATTGTGATAAATGTCATGCTCCTATCAGATTTTGGTGAAGACTAAGTCTTATATTTCTCTTATTTTATCATTAAAATAATAATTTCTTAATAATCATACATATGATAAGTGTTACTATCTTATTGGGTCTATCTAAACCTTATAATATAATAAATATCACCATCAATATCAGTCATATTAATCAAACCTTAGGTTAAAATTAATATTCTTAAACTATAGGTTAAACTTAGAAAATCTACAAGTGTTACTATGAGTGTCCAATTAAATCCCGGTCTGAACCAAAATCCACAGTTATAAACATACTACAACTAATACTAGCTATTACTACTACTACTACTACTATCTAACTAGCTAAGTAAATTCTGGGACTCTACAGAAATTGTCCCTATTTATAGAGAGAGAAAATGAATAAAAAGAAATTAAACAACAAAATAGGGTTTACAACATAAAGCTGAAATATTAATAATAAAATATGATTTTGAAAAAAATTAAATCTTATTACAAATATTAACCTAGTTATTTTGGTGCATGGTCAATATGTCATTTTTCTAAAACACCAAAAAAAATGAGCTTTGAGGCTCAAAATAGCAATATGCAAGGCCCAATACCCATAAAACATGGGTTGAAGGTGGCTAGTGGCAGAGGAGGGTTTTGACCCATTCCCAGCCAATGGGGAGGCGCCACGTGGGTATTGGATGAAGGGAAAGGAGGAGGGCATTCGGATTGGGCTGCTGGAGGTGCTGGGCCTGCGTGGTGGGAGCTTCGGACTGGGCTGCTGGAGGTGTTGGGCCTGCTTTGGGCCTGGAGGGTTGCTAGGCCTGCTGGGGTGCTGAATGGTGCGGACAGGTGGCGCAATGAGGCATCAGGCGTCAGGTGGCTCGACTCAGCAGGCGGTTGGCTTTGGCTCGGTGGCTGGCTGGCTTCGGCTTGGTGGCTGGTTGGGGCTGGAGTCATAGGCCGAATTCTAAGCTTCAAGAATGCCATTTTTATCAATTGATTTTCAAATTTAACTCTTTATTTCTTCTTTCTTTTTCTTTATGCCAAAATGCAACATTAAATCCTACAAAATAACAATAAATTAAATCATAATAAAAAAATTTCATTTATAAAATAAATTATATTAATTCCATGAAAATATTAATTAAACTTAATTTATTTTGGCCATTAAAATCAATAAATATTCATTTTTCACCACTAATCAACTCCCAATGAAAAATACAAAGAAATAAGTTTGGGAGAGTGTGGTATCATTAGAAAACAATGAAGAAAAAAAAAGAAATTTAGGCTTATGAATTCTCTCTCAAAGTAAGAAATATTGGGAAATTTGGGATTATTTTTGGGTTTGCAAGTTTATGTAAGATTGATATGTTTGGTTTGTGTGCTTATGGTATATTTGAGCCTGAATGAATTTTTCATCTACTTTTACCTAAGCCACTCAATTATAAACCGTGAAAGTCCTATTACTTTCTGTGTATGTGTTGTCTTGAATTATGCACCTCTTTTAATAAAAAAGAATTATGCACCTATTTATTTCTAAAAGGACAAATTTGAATTTTTTTAATAAAAAAAAATACAAATACAAATATTTAATATAATAAAAAATATAAATTAATGGAAAAAATAAAAATAATTCAATAAAAAATTACTTGTATGTTAGATTATTATTCATATATATTATTATTTATTTTAATTTTAACTTTATTATTTATTTTAAAATTAATTTATATTATTTTTAAATATATTTTTATTTTAAAGTCAATTTATATAATTTTTTTTTAAATTACAAGGTTAACAAATAAACACGTGACACTTGTCTAGTTTATATGACATCTCAACAAATTTAGTGTTGTTCTAGGATTCTTGGTAGTTTATTGTAAAAAAGAAGAGATTGAGTATTTAAGTGAATTTAGCCTAAAAATTTGGATACTTCTCCTGCAAATATTCAAAAATAACGAAATTAGTCAATCTATAGTTCCAGTAAAGGAATCAAGGCTTTCAATTGATTTCTAGGTTAAATCTTGAATTTGACTTTTTTTTTTTTTTAAATTTCAACACAATTACCATTTTTCTCAATTTTAAAGCAGTAACTAATTGCTAAACTACAACAAAATTAAAAAAAAAAACCAAAAACCTCATAAATTCAAGAAATAGTAACCATAGTTCTCATTGATCTTGCTCCATCCATATCAACAACAACAGTCTCAGTCTACATTTTTGGAAGCTTAAAGAACAACATTTTGCAAGATTTAACTTTTAAATGCACAATTATGATCAATTTTTGCGCTTTAATATAATAAAATCAATCGATCTACAATTTTAATAAAAGAACCAAGACTTACCGTCAATTTCTGGGTTGAATATGAATTTTTATTATTTTAAAAAAGTATATGGAAATCACAACATTGGAACAAATTTTTTGAGTATCAAAATGGTAACCAGTTATTTGTTTACATCATTTTTCTTAAAACAAAAGGCATGGTTACTAATTAACTAATGATATAAAAATAACTAGTTACCAATATTTTGAGTAGTAAGGCACAATCTAGTTGCAAGTATTTTCAGTAATAACACAGTAACTGATTACTAATCCAATAACCACATTTCAATTGATAACCTGTAACCACTAAAAAAACTATAAAAAAAAAATTAGAAACCAATTACTAAACAAGAAAAACTGGCAAAAACTAAAAACATGAATGCAACTAAATAATAAACTATTGACATAATTTGCTCAAAAAAAGTTAAACTATTGACATAATAGTAACTAGTTAATAATATTTTCATTAATTATACGACAATAGCTGATTTCTAAACCAGGACACCATGAAAATAAAAAGCATGACAATAATCACTCAGGAAATGAAATAAACAATAATTAAATACTAATCAAACCAAAACATCATGCATTAAAGTTAAAAAAAATTAGTCACCGATTACTAAACTAGAGCAAACTACACTAGTAATATCAGTAACTAGTAACTAATCAAGAAAAACAAACCTAGATTTGGAAATCAACCACAAAAATATTAATGAATAAGTTTCGAAGCCTCGATTATTAAGTTATAAAAATAACAATAACTAATCAAAAACACAAAAATTAAAAAAAGAACGGTTGAAAATAAAGAAATACAATAAAATAAAAAATAAAATAAGAGATGAAGAAGGATGAGGAGGAGAAAAAAAATGAATATTCTAGAAAACAAATAAAAAATATAAATAATCAAAACAATCTGAGAAATTAAAATTATAAAGTATTCTAAATTAATAGGCTATAAATATTAAAAAAATAATTTTAACTATTAAAATATAATTACATAAGTATTCTTAAAAATAATATAAAATACATCTTAATATTAATATTAATTATATGAAGTTTACATTTATATAAGATAAATATACTATAATTTTGAATAAATAACTAAGATGCCATAAAAAAATTAACAATTCTAAAATTCCATATAAAAATGTCATATTTTATATAAATTCTTCTTACATATTTCTTCATCATCTCTCTTAGTTTCTCTATGTTGTAAAACTTAACAACACAGCAGAACTCAAACAAAAATACCAAAGCAAGAATCGGCAATACAAAACTTAGAATAACAAATGCAAATTAAAGAATGCAAAATAGAAACTTAAGGAAGAATACAGCCAAATTTTATATTGGTTCAACTAGCAAAAGGTTAGCCTAATCCAGTTCCCTCTCTAAGTTCCACTAGCTCAAAACAATGTCAATGTACAACTTGTTCGAATACAATCTTGGACACCACAATTCATGCATTCAAGAACTGAAAGAAACCAGTTCAAGAACACTCATACAACTCAAAAATCTTTTGGACCAAATTTAAAAAACTAACTCTCTTGATCTTATTCCCATACAACTCACTCAAAGTGTTTCCTAGGCCAAGTTACAACTTCAGAAATCTTTGTTACAATTAAATATAACAACAAGAGTTTAAATAGAAAGATTTAAGAGAATAGAAAGAAACACCTGCCCTTGACACATAACTAACTTAACTAACCGAGACTAAGTTAAGTGTAATGATCAGTTTGGTGAGGATTAAAATACCACAAATTCTACCTTAATCCTTAGCAAACTGATCTGGAACCCATCGCAGAGAATAGTCAACAAAGTATCATCCAATTCCAATAAGCTTATGATGTGGCAGAACCTTAGTTCCTACATCTGTTGGTTTTTCATCACTAGACACCTTTTCCAGTTCTATAACACCTTCTTCAATCTTGTCTCTAATCCAAAACAATCTTACATCGATATGTTTTGATCTTTCATGATAAACTGGATTTCTGCACAAGTGAATGGATGATTGACTATCAGAAAACACACTCACTTTCCTCTTAAGAACTTTGATCTCCTCTGAAATTCCCTTAAGCCAAATAGAATCTTTGAAGTCTTCTGTTGTGGCAATAAATTCAACTTCAGTAGTGGAAAGGGCAACTACAGGTTGTTGTTAGGATTTCCATACAATGCATCAACCATTTAAAAGAAAACTATAAGAGGTTAGAGACTTCCTTATATCTCTGTTGGATGCATAATCGACATCAACATAGCCTTCTAGACTGATATCATTTCATGTTTTGTTGATACTAGTCCCACATTTTTTGTTGCTTTCAAGTACCTCAGCAACCACTTAATTCCCTTCCAATGCTCAGTCTCAGGATTGGCCATAAATTGACTTAGAACACTTACAGAGTATGCTATGTCTGGTCTGGTGCAAGTCATAGTGTACATTACACTACTAATGACTTCTACATAAGGAATATTTGTCATCAAGCTTCTTTCTTCTTCTATCTTTGGTGATTGGTCATTTGTAAGAACAAAATGACCTTCTAATGGCACATTAGTGTCTTTTGCATTTGTCATGTTAAACTTCTTGATAACATATTCAATATACATGCTCTAAGTCAATACAATATGATGCTTCTTTTTTATTCTCACAATATCAATTCCCAATATCTTCCTGGCAGCTCCCATATCCTTCATCTCAAATTCATTGTTGAGCACTTGTTTAAGCTTGCTAATCTTTGACATCTCAGCTCCCATGATGAACATGTCATCAACATAGATCAGTTGATAAAATAAGACTTTTAGTGTCAAGGTCTGAATAGTACAAACAAGTATCATATTTGGATCTTGTATATCCTACCTTAGTTACCACAGAGTCAAAAGTCTTGTACCATTGCCTAGGAGATTGTTTAAGACCATATAGTGACCTTTTAAGCAAGCAAACCAGCTCTTTGCAATTGTGTTCCACCTTGAACCCTTTGTGCTTGCTCATGTATATTTCTTCATCTAATTTTCCATTCAAGAAGGCAGTTTTGACATCCATCTGCTCTATGTCCCAGTCATTTTGTATAGCCGAAGCTAGCATCATTCTAACAGTTTTCATTTTGATGATCGGGGAGAAAAATTCAGAGTAATCAACTCCTTCCACTTGAGTGAAACCTTTAGCTACAAGTCTGACTTTGTATTTCTTCAGGTCATTTGAAGTTATTCCATCTTTGATTATGAAAATCCATTTGCATCCTATAGTTTTCTGATGTGCAGGCTTTTCAGTAAGACTCCATGTCTTGTTCTTTTTTAGAGAGTCAATTTCATCTTGCATTGCAATTTTCCAAAGATGAGCATATTTACATTCCGTAGCTTCTTGATAGTTCTGTGGTTCATATTTCTGCACTGTGTTCAAAACCGACAAGGCATAAGCAATTATGCCAGCTTCAGCTTCAATGTATCTTGTAGGTGGCTTCACTTTTCTTCTAGTTCTATCTCTAGCAAGTTGGTAATCAGTTAGATCTTCCATTTGTGACTCATCTTCTTCATTTGTTTTTGTTGTAGCTTGATCAACTGTGTTTTGATTTCTTGATGCCATTTCCACCTCAATATGAACCTTATCTTGATTTTTTGCAGCATCAACTGAAAAATCAGAAACAACATCTTCCTCATTTCTTTTTAAAGGAAAATCAAACTCATTAAAAACAACATCTCAACTAATAATGACCTTATTATTTTCTAGAGATAGCAGCCTATAGCCTTTGACTCCATCTGGATAACCCAAAAATACACATTTAATAGATCTATTTCCTAGTTTGTCATCACTGTGGTGTGCATATGCAGCACAACCAAAGGTTTTAATGTGTGCTAGAGATGGTGGTTTGCCTAGCCATTTTTCTTCAGGGGTAATGCCCTCATTCACTCGGCTTGGGCTTTTATTTATTAAGTAGCATGCAGTAAATCAGGCTTCACCCCAGAAATGCTTCTTTAGAGCTGATTCAATGAGAAGACATCTCACTTTATTCATAAGTGTTTGGTTCATCCTCTCAGCAACACAATTTTGCTGAGGGGTGTTGACCGCACTTTCATGTCTTTGAATTCCAAACACAGAACACAACATATTAAACTCATGATTCACAAACTCCAAACCATTACCGGTTCTAATAGTTTTTATTTTCCCATTGGTTTGATTTTCAACTAGAGAATTCCACAATTTAAACTTGTCAAGACATTCACACTTATGTTTCAACAAATAAACTCAATTTTTTCTGCTATAATCATCTAAAATTGACAAAAAATATCGATTACCTCCTGGTGTAGTGACTTTGCTAGCTCCCCACAAATCTGAATGCATGTACTCTAGTACATGCTTTGCTTTGAACTTGCTTTTTTGAGAACTTGAGTCTATGCTGTTTTCTTGCACACACACTTCACAGAAAGGTAAGTGAACATGTTTATAATTTGGAAGCATATCTTGCTTTGAGAGTTCCACCAGTCCTTGTTCACTAATATTGTAACGTCCCAAATATGCTAATAAGGCTTAGTGCCTTGATTAGCACGCGCGTGAGGGAAATAATTGATTTAGTTATGTGATTACGTGGTTAATTGTGATATGTGTGTATCAGTACGTAATTACTTGAATTAAATGATTATATGACTAGATATGCATGTTTAGGAGAATTAAATGTGCATGTGCGCCCGTTCTCATTAATAATGGCATATTTGTAATTTTGGCCTGTTGATGGCATAAATGTGATTATGTGTGTGTGTTGTGATTGAGACCACAAGATTGTGCTGATATAACTAAGATGTGTGGTCTGAGATGATCCTAGGGAGCGGAATAGTGGAATAGTCACAACTAGGGATGCACATTTTCCCCATGGGTACGGGGTCCCGCGAAGATCCGCCCCTAATGAGGCGAGGAATCCTCGTCTAAATGGGGAATGGGGCTGGGACGAGGATAATTTTCAATCCTCGAATGTTAAATGGGACGGGGGCGGGAATGACACTCCTCGCCCCAACGGGGCCCCATTTAAATTATTATATATTTTTGTAATATTTTATATGTATTTATATATTTCATTATGTGTTATTGTAGAATCTTAGTAACTTTTAAAAAATTTAAATTTTACTTGGAATCATGTTTAGATTTTAAATTATAAATATTGTGCAATATTTTAATTTACATATAATTTACTATTTTTATTTTAAAATTTTAATTTAAAACTGTTTTTTTTAAATAAATGGGTTCCTTGTGGGGATTCCCACCCCGTCCCCGATGGGGAAAAAGCGGGGATGGGGTGGGATGAGGATTAAAATTATAAATGGGGAGGGGGACGGGGAGAGCATTCCCAGCCAATTCACCGCCCTGTGTGCATCACTAGTCACAACGGGGTCGAATACCCGGCTCAGGGTGAGCCTAGGGGTATTTTGGGAATTTGGCGTGCGTTCGAGACTTACCGGGTAATGGGTAGTTATTTTTGGGTATGTCGGGATTAATTTAGGATTTATAGGAATACTTGAGGAATTAACAGGAATGTCGCTATGATGGATTTACCGTTGGTGGTATTAAAAGGCTAGGATTGATCTTAAGGGTAATTTGGTCATTTTGAGGCTAAGGGATAGACTTGGTTGGACCTATCTCATCAGGACATTTAGGAAAGAAACAGAAAACTCTCAGCTGACCTCTCTCTCTTGGTGCTTGGAGGAGTTTTGGGAACTTTGAAGGAATTTTCTCAGAAAATGAGGATTTGAGGTTGGGGACTAGAGGAAATCAAGCTAGGAGGAAGTCTGAGGTAGTTCAACGTCACAATTCATAGCTGGGGTAAGCTCTAACCTTGATTTAATTAAGTTTTGGGGCTGTTTTTTTTTTTAGTGTTTTGGGAATTTTGAACTCAAGGGATTAAGTTAGGTCGTGGTGAGGTTTTTGGTTAAATTTTCGGGTCTATGTACTACTCTAGGTGTAGTGGAAGTATTTTGGGACTCAATTCTGGCATTAGAACATGTTTGGATTGATTTGTAGGGGGTTTAAAAATCTGAAAACGTTGAAAATTTTTGGGTTTTGGGCTCGAGTCGTGGCCCTGTTCTTCAGGCGCCACGACTTGTGTATGCTCGAAGGCTTGGGAGCCTCTAATGTTGCCCAGGCGCAGGTAGGGTGTGGCGAGCTGCCCCTTTGGCACACCCACATGTGGCCATTTTGTAAGTGAGCATGCCTTTGTGCTTGATCATTAGTCAAGTCTTGCACCAAGCAACCTCATGGGGTAGGGAATTGGCAATTTTGTAATTATGCATATGTCTCCCAGACAAAAATCATATATGTTACTGGGAAGACCTTGTATCTCTAAAAGGCTCCTTAGGGGGGAGGTGACCTAGTGACTTAGGGAAGCACCATGGCCACCAGCAGATAGGGGCCAAAGCTGTGTACTCCCTTGCCCTATCAAGGCTATATATTAATAAAACGATGTTTATCCATACTTGCCCTTTTATGCTTCCTCATTGCCTATGTGTTACTTGTTTGTCATCTTCGTTGGGCCATCGTGTGCCACTTGCCTTGTTGTGTGCTTTGTGTTGTGTGGATGTTCCAAGGAATGACTTGCTTTGTACTTGTTCATACTTCGTTATTGCCCGTCGCATGTTCGAGATGTGTTTGTGGCTAACCATTGAGTTTGTTTGCCCGCAGGTGTGTGTTGTAGGCTGACTTGTTAGCTTGAAGTGTCTGCAACTGCCGCACGTTCCATCTACTTGGAGTCCCCAAATAGCCAGTCCGTGACATAAGGCACGCCGTGGCCCGTGTCCCCTAGAAGAGAGCCCCAATGCTCTCTGACTTGTAGCGCGCCGCGATCCTAAGGGGCTGGGCCACGACTCAAATAGGGAATAATGACCAATATAGGGTTTTATGCTCGGGAACCCAAATTTAAGGGCTCGGGAAGGATCTTACTACCCGGTTTAGTAAAATTCGAGGTCCTAGAGGCTGAAATATTATTCCGAAGTTTTTAATTGGTTTAGGGATTGATGGATGATTATTATTATTGCGTTGTGAGTAGGTTTTACCGCTAAGGCTCGGGTTTAGGGGATCGTGCTTGGGATCACACTAGTCAGTCATCTCGAGACACAGGTAAGAAAACTGTTTGTGCCCGTAAAGCAGGGCATGAACTGATTATTTGTGTTTAATGTTGTGTGTGAACATTTGTAGTTTTTATGCTGTGTTTGCATGATTATGATTGATCGGCGAAGGCTGAGAACGGCAATAAGCATGTTGAATGCAGGACGAATGGTGTAACGACCCAAATTTCCTAATAAGGCTTATGTCTTGATTAGGGGGCTAGGATGACAAATTTTGGAATTATGTGATTATGTGATGTTATGTGTATCATTATGTGATTATGTGAGTTATGTCATAATATGACTTGATATGCATGTGGACCCATTTCTGTTTAATTGGGTAATTTTCATAATTTGGCCCGTTTTGGGTATATTTGGCATATATGTGGTATATGTGTGGTAATTCATTATTATTTGGTTATGCATGAGTTACTCAGCACGAGACGATTCTTGGAGGCAAGTCAGTGGGAAAGTCACAACAGGATCCATACTTGACTCGGAGTGAGTCAAGGGGTATTTAGCACATTACTGGGATATTGGGTAATGGGAATAAATATTTGATGATAAATTAGGAGTTAGTGAGATTAGGGAGAAATTATGGGAATTTTGGCTATTTTACCCCGGGGGCGTTTTCGGGACCCCGAGCATTATGATTTGCTTGAGGTTACTTAAGCTTGAAGTAACCTGTTAGAATTATAAAAGAACGTTTATAACGTTCTCTCTTCCTCTCGTTCCCTTTTCGACATCCGATCAAATCTTCGAAGGAAACTCGAGTTTTACGACTTGGATTCAAGCAAGGATTGAGGCATAGCGATTCTAGGGAAGATTATAAGCTTATTAGCCAGAGGATTTAGTTGGGAAATGACTCAATCAGAGGTAATCCATGTTTTAAGTTCTAAGTTTTTAAGCTTTGATTGGATTTTAGGTTTTGATGAGTTTTTGGATGGATTGAGACTTGGGTTTTCATGGTTTTGGGAGATTATGATGTTTGGGAACTTTGATTTTGGGATTTGGATATGTTTGGATAGGTTTTTGGAGGATTTTAAGTGGGAAAAACGTAGGAAATGGTTGGTTTCGTGGTCAAGTCGCGACCTTGTTGTAGCAAGTCGTGACTGGGATGAACCAGAAGCCAAGAAGAGGAAGCCTGGGGGGCGCACCGCGACCAAAGAGGGACCAAGTCGCGGCTCGCACCCTGAAGCCCAGGAAAATGCTCTCTGACTTGGGGCAAGTCGTGACCCTTAGGGCCAAGTCGCGACCGGCTTGTGCATTTTTGCCTAGATTTGGTTTTTAATCGTGGGAACTTAACTCTAAGGGCCTGGGATTGATCCTACTACCCAGTTGAGTAAGATTCGACGTCCCGGAGGCTAGGTTTGGGTCTAGAAGTATTTATTTACTCATTTTGATGAGGTTTTATATTATGGTTGTGACTAGGTTATCACTAGGGGCTTGGAAACAGGATCGTGCTTGTGGCTCGTTTATTGGTAACTTGTGCTTGGACCAAAGGTAAGAAAACTGCACCCAGTATGTGATGCATGGGATGCATATGATACATGTGATTAGGGCATGGCATGAATATTGAATATGGAATTGATCAGAGCATGAGTCTTTGTATATGTGCATGATCATAATTATGCTACTGAATGTTAAGTAAGCATGCTAAATGCCATATATTTGGATATTTGACATATAATATATGCCTAGGTGCATTGCTTACTTGTGAGTGGTACTGACTCATTAGTCAGAAACGGCATGGGTCATATGGAATTGACCTATGAGTCAAGAGCGGCATAAGCATATTGAACGCAGAGCCAAAATGATTAGATCTAATCAACATGAGCATTAAATGCTTGACCGACCCCAAGGTCAAAGAAAACTAAAAGCGCTTGTCTGGTCTAAAGGCTAGTTACTTAGAGCCAGGGCCAAAAGGCTCAGGTGACTGAAACGTCACATGGCTTAGGGAGCGGATCCCCAGAGATGGACTCATTAGCCATCTATTCAGGGAGCAGATCCTTAGAGATGGACATATTAACCATCTATTCAGGGAGCACATCCCTAGAGATAGACTCGTTAGTCATCTATTCAGGGAGCAGATCCCCAATTTGACTTGACAGTCATCTATACAGGGCGCAGGGCCCCATAATCATTTATTTGGACTTGCCTGCATGCATGAATAGGGCTATTATTGCTAGGCATGCTTCTTGTGATTTAGTAACATGTTATTGCTTATTTATGAGCTTGCTTAAGTTTCCTTGCTGAGCCTCGACTCACGGGTGCTATGTGGTGCAGGTAAAGGCAAAAGAAAGCTGGACCATCCTTGAATTGAAGAGCTTAGGTGACAATGTGTACATATGCGGCTGCTCGACCACCACGGCCGAGGGTTTAAAGAGGAACTAGGGTTAAACTCTATTTTGCCGCTTAGGTCGGTTGGTTGTAAATCTTTTATTGTAATTAACCTTTAAAATATATTTTGGGATCCCAATGTATACAGTAAACGTTTTAGTGAAACGTTGTATCTTTAACAAAAAAATTTAACCCTAAACCGTTAATCACATTTAGTTACACGATTATGGCCAAATGGCTCGGTTAGCGAGTTTAGCACTGTTTAAAATGCACATCGTAACAGTCCCTGGGTAGTAAGGAATTACAAACGACAACAAGCATGCTGAATGCAGGCCGCCATGACATGACCATCTAGGGTGTTGTACTCACTCATTCGGTGAAGACTGTGAACTCAGTGCCTGGTAAAGCACCTGGGTCATCATAGGCCGTTATGTGAATAGTCTGTCATCTGTTTAAAGTTGTGCCTTTACTGGATTGAATTGTCATATGCTATGTGTGGAGTTTTCTTGTTGGGCCTTGGCTCACGGGTCCTCTATGGTGTAGGTAAGGGTAAAGGAAAGGCCGACCAAGCATGAGTTGGAGGGCATGGAGTGGTGCGTACATGTTTGACCAACCTGGTCGCTACAACAGGGGTTGTTTTGAGGGACACATTGTGAACGTTTGGTTTTGTCGCTTAGATTGACTGTACTCCAACTTTCAAGTTGTAAATATATTTTGAAATAGTATCTTGGGATCCCAATGTACCACTTTTATAAATTTAATGGATGTCCAAACCTTTTATACTCAATTTTCATTAAATGAGTTTTTATTCTGATTTAATCACACTTTTTAGTCTAAAACCTTGATTAGCTAGCTATTGACACATTTTAAAATCACATGGTAACGACTCTAGGGTAGTAGGGCGTTACAAATATGTCCAAGCTTTGAGTGCCATTTCTGAGATTTTGAACCAGCATGTTTCACTACAGATGCTTGTGCAAGCATTATAGTTTCTCCTTCTAGTTCATATAAGCAATGCTTCTTGGTCCCTTTTAGAATCACTAGAGTTCCTTTTGAAATCTTCATTTTCCCCTTGTTGATCTTGTAGTCATAGCCTTCATCATCTAAAGCACCAAGAGATATTAGATTCCTTTTAAATCAAGTCTGTGTCTAACTTTAGACAGAATCTTGGAAGTTCCATCAGAGCTTTTGAGAGCTATGGAACTGATGCCAAAAACATTGCATTGGTGATCATTTCCCATTAAGACTATATCGCCATCTATAGCATCATAATCCATGAACCATTCTCTTATTGGACAGATATGGTAAGTACAGCCGGTATCAAGAATCCAAGTGTTAGTATCAGCAATTTTGTTCCCTTCTTCTTCTTTCTTTTTCTTCTTGAGTTGCCAAAAATGCTTGATCAAATGCCCAATCTTCCCACATTGGTGAAATTTTCTAGTTTCTTTGTTTCTTGATTTTGATCTTGTATAACTTCTACGAAAACCTCTTGAACCTTTCTTCTATGTGATATTCCCTGAATCATTAGAGCTTCTTCTTGTCTCTGCACCTCTGCAGCCTTGTCCCAAGTAAATTCTGCATCCCTTGATCTCAAAGAGCTCATTACATCCTCTAAATTGAGTGTATCTAGACTGTACATAATCACAGTTCTCAATTCCTTGAATTGGTATGGTAGGCTGTTGAGTAAGATCACAACTTGATATTCGTCATTAATATCTTCACCCATGTTTGAGAGAGCCAAAACTATCATGTTCATCTCATCAAAATTCAGTTCAAGTGTCATGGTTGCTGTCATTTTGTATCCACACAATTTTCCCTTCAAGAAAATTTTAGTTGCAGTCGACTTCTTCATATAGAGATCTTCAAGCTTTTTCCATAATCCACTAGCATTTTTCTCTCTTATGACTTGCCTAAGAACATTATCGAACAAGTTCGTAACTATGACAGATTGAGCCTATTTCTTGATCATTTCAAATTCATCTTTTCCTTTCGAGTCTTCAATTTTGTCTTCAGTTTTGACCTCTTCATTCAAAGCTCCATCCCACAGTCTTTGAAGTAGGACTCCCAAATTGGTCCTTCCAGAATAATACGAGTAACTGTGTCAAAGATTTGTGCTCTAAATTGACGGACCTCACCACCTTCAGCCCCTTGTAGTGCTCGGTCTCTGAGAGTGATGGATCTTCTCAGCTGACTGGGAATCCTCCTTACCGCCGTTACGATCTTTCTCAGCAGATATAGGAAATGCATGAGCATTGGCCAACACTGTTCCGAGTATAATAGAAGTCATTGTAGGAAAAATTTTGAGTTGGGAAGATAAATGTGTTAGAATTTTTTGAATTGAATAACATAGTAGGAATTAGTCCCACATTGGTAATGAGAGGATTTTGTCCTCTCTTAGCCTATATAAAAAAAATATCTTGGCTTGGTATTATATGTAATAACATTATATTTTTGCTACAAAATGAACAGTGTAGGTATAAATTAAATTTTGGTGCTGAATCTCCAAAATTTGGACAAATTCAAATGTGGTAATTGCTAGCTTTATTGACACAAGTTTGAAGGTATTAAATTCTAATATTTAGTTTGAGTAATATGTGCACACACAAACATTACATATAAAGATAGGTCATTAATGATATTTATTAACATACTTACCATAATAATTTTCTCTGAATATTTTGTTTTTTAAAAGTTGAAAAATAATTTGATGTATAATTTTTCTTTCCAAATTTACAAAAATTATCTAGAAGATTCGAACCAAGAGGAAGATATTATATGTATATGTATATATATATTTTTAAAAATAGATATTTTTTAAGTATTTTTTTTAAAACAAACGAGAATTTGTCCTTTATTTTATAACTATATTATTTGATAATTAATATATTAATATAGATTAAGAGATAATAAGCTAATTGGACGCAGCAACGTAACAGGGCATAAAGGAAAGAAAGTTGTTGTATAACTAACTTGTCACGTGTCAACTCATTAAGAATTGAAATTACTCTTTTGTTTATATATTTGAATGAAAATACCAATCGTCACCACAAAAAAGATGTAGCATATGTCCTTTAAAATGAATTACAACAGCCCAACCAAAAACAAACAAAAACCTAAAACAAACAACAGCCCACCCAAAAGCCCAAAACTACAACAGCCTACCCAAAAGCAAACAACAGCCCAAAATTACAACAGCCCACCCAAAAGCCCAAAGCAAACAACAGCCCAATAGTGAATTATTCCTGACGATGGGAGGAAGATGAAGATCAATTAGGATTTGGTGGGTGTGGAGTTATAAGATGGAGTTGACCATCAAGCCTGTAAATGGTGATGGTAATCCGTACAGGAAGAGCAACATTGGAGACAATTAAATCACTCACTTGAAAACCGCAATTAATAACGTAATCTGACCATAAAATCTCACCGGAAATATACAAATCACCGTTTTGTCTCCAATGTAACATTGCATCACTTTGAAAGTAGTGAGGCAGACTCTCATCATAGAGTTGAATTTGAATATTGTTCGAATCTTCATAAACTTGTCTGACTGCTTGTACTATCTTTCTCGTTAATCTAAATTGGCGGAGGTCCGACCCCATCAATGGCTTTGCACATAAAAATGGCTCAATAAGATTTGATTGTAGCCTAATATTCAGTCCGGCATGGTGTGTGGTGATGATAATATCTGTGGGATTGTCATCGAGATTGACCAAGCTTCAAAATGAGAAGATCTCCTTCTTCAACATCACGGTCTTCGACGTAGGACTCCCAAACTAGTCCTTCTAGAATAATACGAGTAACTGTGTCGGAGATTGGTGCTCTGAATTGACGGACCTCACCACCTTCAACCATTTGTAGTGCTCGGTCTCTAAGAGTGATGGATCTTCTCAACTGACTGGGAAGCCTCCTTACCGCCGTTACGATCTTTCTTGGTAGATATAGGAAATGCATGAGCATTGACCGACACTATTCCGAGTATAATAAGAGTCATTGTATGAGAAATTTTGAGTTGGGAAGAGAAATGTGTTAGAATTTTTTGAATTGAATAACATAATAGGAATTAGTCCCACATTGGTAATGAGAGGATTTTGTCCTCCTTCTTGGCTTATATAAAGAAAGCATCTTGGCTTGGTATTATATGTAATAACATTATATTTTTCCTACAAAATGAACAGTGAAAGAAATATAACACATGGGAACATTTTAAAATGAATAACAACAGCTCAGCCAAAAACAAACAAAAGCCCAAAGCAAACAAACAACAGCCCACCCAAAAGCCCAAAACTACACCAGCCCACCCAAAAGCAAAGAAAGAAGAAGATCAATTAGGATTTGGTGGGTGTGGAGTTATGAAATGGGGTTGATCATCAAGCATGTAAATGGTGATGGTAATCCGTACAGGAAGAGCAACATTGAAGACAATTAAATCACCTACTTGAAGACTGTGATTAATAACGTAATCTAACCATAAACTTTCGTCTGAAATATAAAAATTACCATTTTGTCTCCAACATAACATTGTATCATTTTGAAAGTAGTGAGGCAGACTCTCTTCATAGAGTTGAATATGAATATTGTTCGAATCTTCATAAACTTGTCTGATTGCTAGTACTATCTCTCTCATTAATCTGAATTGACAGAGGTCCGACCCCATCAATAGCTTTGCACATAAAAATGGCTCAATAAGAGTTGGTTGCAGCCCAATATTCAGTCCGGCATGGTGCATGGTGATGATAATATCTGTGGGATTGTCATCGAGATTGACCAAGCTTCAAGAGGAGAAGATCTCCTTCTTCAACACCCACTACTACAAAAAAGGCTTTTCTCTGCGGTTTTTTTACTTAATACACTGCGGTTTTCGAGAGTATTGAAAAACACAGTGTATTCGACCGCAAAGAAAAGTGGTATGCCAACCGCGGAGAAAGAACATCTTTCTCTGCGGTTGTAATAAGCCAACCGCAGAGAAAGATGTACTTTTCTCCGTGGTTTTTTTAAAACAACTGCTGAGAAAGAAAGACTTTTCTCCGTGGTTTTATTGAAAAAACCGCAGAGGAAAGTATTGTAATTTTTCAAAACTTTGACGAAGCATAACTTTGTGCTCAGTTGTCCGTTTTTGGTGTTTTTTTTTAAAACTTTGGTATTTTTTCGAGATCTATCTAGCTGCATACAAAGAAAATCTGAAAACCTGAAAGAAAAAAAAAACAAAATTTTCAGGTTTTGTCACCGAAAAATTGAAGAAAAAAAATTCAGCAACCAAATTAATGATTTATGAAAAACCTCTGAAAATTTTGATTTCTATTTGTCTATTTCACACAAAAGAAACTCTAAAAATAATGATGAAAAAAAAACAAAAAACTATACAAACAAAAATATATAGATCATTACCTATTTTGAAGCTCAAGAACACAATGTATGCCCAAAAATACAGTGAAAATGGACAATTTTTCGACCAAATCCTAACCATTTTTACTACCAAAAACCTGAAAATAGTCAAATATCAAGCATCTACTTCAGTTTTAACTAAGATTTAGCTAAAAATGATGAAAAAAATAGTAAGATTAAGGTTGAAAGACATACCGCCGCTGTTGAAGAAGTTTTTCGCGAAATGAAGTAGGTTTACGAACCTTGTGGGGAAGAATGAGTTTATATATAGGTCTGGAACCTTTTCTTCTGCGGTTTTCTAGGAAAACCGCAGAGAAAGAAAGACTTTTCTTTGCGGTTTTCTTAAAAAAACCGCAGAGAAAAGTATTGTAATTTTTTAAAACTTTTAATAAGCATAACTTTGTGCTCGGTTGTCCGTTTTGAGTGTTTTTTTTTAACTTTGATATTTTTTTGAGATCTATCCAAAGAAAAGACTATTTTTTTTAATAGATCTCGAAAAAATATCAAAGTTAAAAAAAAATACCCAAAACGGACAATCGAGCACAAAGTTATGCTTGGTAAAAGTTTTGAAAAATTACAATACTTTTCTCTGCGGTTTTTTCAATAAAACCGCAGAAAAAAGTCTTTATTTCTCTGCAGTTTTCTTAAAAAACCGCGGAGAAAAGTAGTGCAACTTTTCTCTGCGTTTTTTTTAAGAAAACCGCAGAGAAAAAGTTTTCACTTCCCACTTTTCCTACTTTACATTGCGTATTTTAAAAAAACCGCAGTAACATAGTTCCTAAGTGTCCTTCAATCCTTTTCTCTGCGCTTTTTATTTTAGATTGAAAAAAAAACGCAGAGAAACCCTATATTTGTAGTAGTGCTAACTTTTGATAGATTAGGATTGCCATCATTTTTTCTTTCCATAGACTGAAATCCCCTAAGCCATCGAATTTCTCAAGATCAAACCTTGCGGAAGTGGTAGCCATTGTTGAACTCTTCCAAGATTCTTGAAGCTTTCCCTACAATTTGAGTTTTTTCTTCGCACACAACCTGTGCTCTGGTACCACTGTTGTAAAACTTAACAACAAAACAGAACTCAAACAAATAACCAAAGCAAGAATCAACAATACAAAACTTAGAACAATAAATGTAAATTAAAGAAGGCAAACCGAAACTAAAGGAAGAACACAACCAAGTTTTTATACTGGTTCAGCTAACAAAAGGTTAACCTAATCCATTTCCCTTTCCAGGTTCCAGTAGCTCAAAACAATGTCAATGTACAGCTTGTTCGAATACAATCTTGGACACCACAATTCATGCATTCAAGAATTGAAAGAAACCAGTTCAAGAACACTCATACAACTCAATAATCTTTTGGATCAAATGTAGAAAACTAACTCTCTTGATCTTACTCTCATATAGCTCACTCAAAGTGTTTCCCAAACTAAGTTACAACTTCATAAATCTCTGTTACAATTAAATAAAATGACAAGAGTTTAAATAGAAAGATTTAAGAGAGTAGAAAGACACAACGACACATAACTAACTTAACTTACCGAGACTAAGTTAAGTTTAATGATCAGTTTGGTGAGGATTAGAATACCACACTCTATTTCAGCTAAGGAAACAATATTTGAACATAATTTATCACACATATAATAATTTGAATAGCACTCGTATTTTTTTTTAAAATATACCTATAACAAAATAATATTAATTACTTAACAATAAACACAAAATGTATGCAAGTATGCTTAAGCAATGTGGCCAGTGGTCACCAACTTTGGTGAGACTAGTAGTACTAAGAATCGACAAATGCGATCTAAACTCGAAGGCGAGGAACAAAGAGAGTAAGAATCAATGAAAGAGAGATGCTGAAGACAATGTTAACTATTTTAAAAAACTTTATTTTCAATTGAAGCAAAAATTTCAAATGTATTGCTATTCATCAAATGACAGGTAATGATAATAGTTCAAAATCATGGTAATAATAATAGTCGGAGTAAAAAATCCTATTTTTTAATAAGAAAATTGATTTTTTAAATTTACAATTAAGTTTTTATTTTTATACATATAGTACTTTTAATGTGCTACGTTAGACATTTGTTAGCTACGTCAAACGAAAACTAATTAAAGTCCAACAACTTAGTAACGTCAATAGTTCGAGAATAATTTTTAATAGCACAAAAAATTTAAGGCAAAGTTTAAAAATGATAATAATTCAAGAAAAAAAAAATCATATTTATTCACAAAAAAATGATGGACATCACACATGCAATTCGACTAGTAAAAAAAAAAGGCCGATAAATCATGTTGCATGACAATATTCTATATACAAGTCATATGTATATACTACAGTCACATGTAGGTAGTACGTGTAGCACTTTGGTCTATATATCATTAAATATAACATAACTTATTTTGGAATTAATATGTGTTACCTTCCAAGCAAACCCCTCAATGAAAAAAGAAAAGAAAAAAAAAACTTATGTAGTGTGTCAAGTGACTTATCCCATAATGTATTGTAAGAAGCTTTAGAAATAGTGATAATCTCTCAATAAGAGAGTAGTTGGGCAAGGTTTGTTGCGTTCTAATAAGTTTAATACTTATAAGATAAAACAGAAGCAAATCCCAGGTGAGCATAGAAATTGGCGGAGCACAAAGGGATGCCCAAACCCAATGGTGGGAGAATAGTTGCATGGTTCAATAATTTACTCCAAAAATCCCAACTCATTGCGTATGCCACCGCGAAAGATTTGCATTTCATCTCATTTTTGAATCAATTCATGCATATAGTGAGCTTTCCTAGCTACTAGCTTGATTATAATAAAGGCTATTTTGGGTTTCATCCCAACATTTTTTTTTAATTTGTGGGCACAATATGTGTGTGACCAAAAAAACAAAACAAGTAGTACTACATCTGTGGTAGTCTTTTTTTGTTCTTATCCCCTAACGAGCTTGGATTTGGCTCCTCTTTAATTAATTATATCGATCGGTCTTCCTTCCATTATTATATATTCTATGTATATATATAAGCACTCAACCAAACCATCTTTCTTTCTCGATCGGTTCTTGGTACTCAAACCATGTCTCATTTGGACCTAACCGGTTGCAAGAAGAGAAAAAGAGGAGAGAGGGTTTTTAAGTTCAAGAGCTTTGGGGAGCATGGCTACCCGGCCGAATTCGTGGGGGCCTTCAGAGAAAATGTGAAGGGGTTGCTTGAATTTGGGCATTTGGAGAACAATTTGTGCGCTACCGGCATGCCATGTTGGTCCTTTCAGCTAGAAGTTCATCGCCACCCTCCCCTTCATCTCCTCCTCTTCGTCGTAGAAGAGCCTATTGATGCCTCCAATAGTACCACTTCTCGTTGCAACCAATGCCAATACGTCGGTAAACTTTCGCATGCACTTCTCTCTCTCTCAATGTCCATACTAAACTTTTTTCCAGCGCGTTTCATAGAAGCATGAAAAAGTGTTCAACTAGTGCACTGGTATAAGCATTTTTTCGTCGCTTTTCATGAAAAACGCTGGAAAAAGTCCATTTTCTTGTAGTGTATGACATACACTCACTTTCTCAATCACTCCTCTAACCTTTTCCGGGGCTCTTCATGAAAGTGCCGATAAAGTGTGCCATCTAGTGCACCATAAAACCAATTTTTTTTTCCTTCATAAAAAGCACCGGGAGAAGTCTATTTTCTTGTAGTGTAATGTACATTTGTATGAAGTGTGAAGGTGTTGTGATTAGCTTATTACGTTATAGAACTTTCATTTCAGGTTGGGGGAACGACATGATTTGCAATAAGAAGTATCATTTTGTGCTGCCCTCGAAGGAATCAATGGTGGCAGCTTGTTTGAATAGCAAAGGAGGAGGAGGTGGTGGTGGCAGCGGTGACCGTACTCCTCAGGTGGTGGCGGAGCCAGGGAGTAGTAATTATAGCGGTAATAAGTCCAACATTTTTGTGGAGTCAAGGGGCCATGTCATGCATGGTGTGTTTCACTCCAATGGCTTCGGCCATTTGCTGTGCGTCAATGGGCTCGAAACTGGTTCCGACTTGGCTGGTCACCACATCCTTGAGTTTTGGGATCGTTTGTGCACCGGCTTACGTGCAAGGTTAGCTCTTTTTCATTGGTTTATATTAATTAATATGGAGTTATATATGAGATATATGACGTTCTATTATTTTATAGTTTGGTTTATATAACAAGTCATGTGGTCCTGTGGATCGTCGAGAAAACATAATGCGTATTTGAATATTTATATAAACTTGTTCTGCTTTTTAATATTTAATTTTGATAAATATTTGTTTTTAATATATATAATACTCTATTTGGTACATGGCTAATAAATTATTGAGACATTTGAAAAAAGTTATTTATATTTTCATCTAATGCAATTCAATGAAATATAATTTGAAATTGAATTCAATAATTTTTATGCAATCCAATCAATTTTGTTTCCAAATGGCAATTAGATTCAATTAGTTTTCATGTCCATTTTTTTTTAAATTTATTAGAAAAATACTAAATGTGTATAACATAATATTAGCTATTGATTATTATAGATTTATTTTATATAAATTCCCTAAGATTTTATAATAAATTTCAATAGCCTATAAAACAACACTTATATATTTCAATATATCAATATATAATGTGTAAATAGAATTAGATAGTAATTGCATTTTTTAGAATGACATCAACCGAACCCATCCAATTGAATTAGTACCAATTTTTGTCTTCCAATCAAATTTAATTATAATTAGATATTCAATGTTTACTAACTAGATTAGATTGGACCTTTTAGATTAGTTTAAATCTTACTTAATATTCATAGGTAATTCAGAGTATCTCAAGATGTGACTATTGATAAAATCTCAAACTATAAAACTTATGCAAAGATCGAAAATAAACTGATGAGTGATCTTCAAATAATTCACTTATCACATTTGGAACCTATTGAAGTAACTCATTGGGTAACCTAAGTATGAGGTTACATTGTAACATGAGGATTTATCACTTCATTTTAACTCTTAACCAAAAGTATATAAATAAAACCCTATTTAGAAATGTGGTATTTTTGAAAACCTAGTCTTTAACCAAACTTATGGGCTAGCTAAATCTAGCACCCATCCCAATTTCTCAAGATTGGGCCTACTAGGGCTTTCCCATATTTGGTTCTTGGGCTTTCTACTTGACCATATTTGAGCTGGATCGTTAACAAAGTAAGATGATTTCGGCATTTCAACTAAGCAATGGAAAAAGAAGATAATAATGTTATTTCCAAGAATTATGACAGCTTAAGAAAAGAAAATCAAAGAGTTACTATGGTGATCTTCCTTTACTTTTTCTTTTCAAAAGATACCAAAAAAAGTAAGATTTGTCCGGCTGTCAAGAGTCTAATATGAACAAAAGTATGCAAAAGTCAAAATTAACCAAACTTTTGTTATGGACTTGTGAAAATTGATTCGAATTTATTGTTTAATTGGGCTTACTTTTTGAAGTCGAATAATAGACAAGGTCTAGTAATGATTTCAATTAATTGATGTCCCTTTCTCTTTTTCTTTACGGTCTTTTTTATATCCTTTCCATGTACTGCTCGAATAATCAATTAGCTTAATTACAGTACTGTACACGATATTAAATGATTGTATACATTTAATTTTTTTTTGGGTAGGTAATCATTTGGTATCCTGTGTTTTTGCAAAGTATCATTTTGGTACCCTGTGTTTATAATAATATTCATTTGGTACCTAGTATTTTGAAATTGTACATATTTGGTACCCAGTATTTTAAAATCATATATATTTGATACTCTAAACTCAAATTTAATTAATAAAATTTTATTAATTTAGTCAATTATATAAGGTCCAAATTTAAATTTAATTACTTAATTACATATAACTAATGACAGTTTGATAATATTGACAAAATTTTATCTATCAAATCTAAATCTAGGGTATCAAATATATATAATTTTAAAATATAGGGTACCATATGAGCATTATTGAAAACAGATGGTACCAAAATAATATTTTGTAAAAATATAGGGTACCAAATGAATAAATTTTCAAAAATTTTCAATAGGAGATATACTGAAACAATTAATTCAGTGTCAAATCAGGATTACATCCGAAATATATATGTAAGTAGAGAGTTGCTTAAGGGCACCGCTAGTGCCCAACATCATATGACATACTGTTATTAGTACAATCTAATAACGAGTCCCATATATTTGAATTTAATAAGTATTGTGGTCTTCTGCCAAATAGCAATCCTTTATGTAATGTGTTTATTTTGTGTGTATAGGAAAGTGAGTCTAAAGGACGTTGCCCAAAAGAAAGGCATGGAGCTGAGGTTAACCCATGGAGTGGCTTATGGCGAGTCGTGGTTTGGAAGGTGGGGCTACAAGTTTGGCCGAGGAACCTATTGTGTCACACAACTCATGTACCAAAGAGCCCTTGAAGCCCTACGAGGCATACCCTTAACACTTGTTATCCACCATTTATGCACTTCGAGCCGGGACCTACCTCTAATCATCTCAAGGTATCAAACACTTTCTGACCATACTTTGACCACACTAGGCGACCTATTCCATTTCATGTTAGAGCTCAAGTCTCGCCTCCCCAACGAAACTTCCAACACGGAGTCTTACAGCCCTGGAATCTTGGTCGAAACGACATGTCGTTGGTCTCCAAAAAGAGTCGAAATGGCCACTAGGGTTATCGTGGAAGCCTTGAAAAGAGCTCAGTTCAGGTGGGTTTCCAGGCAACAAGTCAGGGACGCCGCTCGTAACTACATTGGAGACACTGGCTTATTAGATTTTGTTCTTAAATCGCTTGGTAATCAAATTGTTGGGAATTACTTGGTTAGACGAAGCTTAAACCCTGTCACAAAAGTTCTTGAGTATTGCTTAGAAGACATTTCGAACGTGTTTCATGATCATCATCATCACGAATGTAACGATAAAATGAAGTATTCAAGGTACAAGATCACAAGGTTTCAGCTCATGAAGGACATGTTCTATTTGTACAAGTACATTCTCAAAGACCATAACAATATAATTTGCTCCAATGGAGGAGGGAGTATTCTTTCAGCAATTCCAGTGGCCGTAAGGATTGTACTTGATACTAAGTATCTTATCAAAGAGTACCACGAAGATTTTTCTTCGAAACTGGAGTTGGGTTCGGAAGGAAAGTTTAACTTGTGCTGTACAGTTGTGTTGAAAGACAGTCAAAGCGATGAGGGTAACTTATTGGTCAACAAGTCAATGATGCCATTGCCTCCATATGAGTGTGTGACTGTAAAAAACAATGCCACGGTGGATGAGTTGAAGCTTGAGGTGGAAAAGAACTTCAAAGAGATTTATTGGAGCTTGAGTAGCTTAGTTGTGGATTCTATTCATAATTTGAATACAAAGGGAACCGATTTGGCTCTTGGGGTGGTTTCTGAAGTTGGTCAGAAACTAATTTTTGGTGGGAGTATTATTAGTAACAAAGATGGTGGTAATAATAATACTAATTGTGATGATATCATTAATTATGAGTGCTTATATGCATCATGTGGTTCGAGCAATAACAACAATAGCAGTAATAGTAACAGTAATAAAGAAAGTGTTATGGATTGTCTTTGCGGGGCCAAAGATGATGATGGAGAAAGAAGGGTATCGTGTGACATTTGTGAGACTTGGCAACATACTCGTTGTGTTGGGATTCCTAATAGTGAACATGTGCCACATGTGTTTATCTGCAGCCGATGCGAGCAAGAGCTCGTTTTGTTGCCCAATACTCTTCCTTAATAAGTAGGCAACAGTTGTAGAAATTAGCTAATTATTTGTAAGCTTCTAATAATATTATACAAGTAGTTGTTAATTTTTATGGTCAATTTGTATGTCTTTATAGCTCTTTTCAAACGCTGTGCATTAATGTAATAGCACTTCATAAATGAAGTTTAAAGTTTGTTATTATTGAATAGAAATCTTCTTTCTCCAAATTATGTTTATTTTTTGTCTCATTACTCAAAACTTGACAAATCATTACTTATGAATAGAACATGGAAAGATGTGTACTTTTATGAAGCAAGAAGATTTTTATTTGTTATCATTCAACGATTGATAACATGGAATTTTTACACTCTTGTTAACTATGGTTAATTAAGATTCCATCAACTCAGAATCAAAGTATTTTTTTTTTGTGGCAAAATCACTTACTTGAATATACAAAAGAAAAATTATAATAAATGACCCAAATCAATAGCATCAAGAATAGTGATGGCACACAGGGCAGGGAATTGGTGGGGAGTGCTCTCCCCGCCCCGTCCCCATTTATAATTTTAATCCCTGTCCCCGCTTCATTATTGCTTATTCCCCGCCAGGAACGGGGTGAGGAATCCTCTATTGGGGTTGGGAATCCCTACGCGTAACTCATTTATTTTAAAAAATATATATTTTAAATTAAAATTTCAAAATAAAAGTAGAAAATTATATGCAAATTAAAAATATAGCACAATATTTATGATTTAAAATACTAAACGTTATCCCTAATGAAATTTAAAATATTAAAAAAGTTACTAATATACTACAATAACACATAAAAAAAATATAATATACATATAATTCATTACAAAAATATATAATAATTAAATGGGGTCCCGTCGGGGCGGGGACTACCATCCTCGCCCTCGCTCCCGCCTCATTTAACATTCAGGGATTGAAAATTATTCTCGTCCCCGCCTCGTTCCCCATTTAGACGTCGGGGATTCCCCGCCCCCATTAATTAGGGGCGGGTCCCCACGGGGTCCCGTCCCCATGGGAAAAATGTGCATCCCTAATCAAGAAGCTAATATCCTCATTTTTAAAATTATAGAGAAATGAGAATTTTACATTGTTGATTACCGAAATTGTCTTTTTCTATAATTTATTTATTTATTTAGGAGTGTATGACTTTAATATAGTGGTATATGTATATTAATTTTGTTAATTAATTTTTATTTTAAAGTTATATTGATTTTTTTTACGTTTTTTATGAGTTGTTGGTATATTATTCCAACTAGTGTATATATATATATATATTTTTATGGTATGATATATTAATTTTTTTTTTATGATATTTAATTTCTATCTTATTATACATAATGGTAGTATATAATTTTGTATTATGGTATATATGGTAGTATATAATTTTGTTAGCATAGTATATATATTTGTTAGTAATAATTTTGTAAGTTTTGTTTGTATATGATTTTTCAACTTAGTATATATGTATTTTGTGGTTTGGTATCATTCAACAA
This sequence comes from Humulus lupulus, assembly GCF_963169125.1. Taxonomy (NCBI): domain Eukaryota; kingdom Viridiplantae; phylum Streptophyta; class Magnoliopsida; order Rosales; family Cannabaceae; genus Humulus; species Humulus lupulus. The sequence continues at coordinate 274,815,058 of NC_084795.1, read as the reverse complement.
CCCATAAAAAATGAAAAAAAAATCAAAATAACTTTAAAATAAAACTGATATACAAATGATATAATATTAAAATATTTAGAAAATATAGTAATTTACTAAATGATATATTTGATAATATGTAATATTAAAAATGTTATTAGGCTATTTTACTACAAAATTAAAAATATGGACATTTAGAGAGTATTTGACTCCTTAACTAAAAAACTAATTTTTTTTTTAAAGGGTAGGTAACCATTTGGTACCCTGTGTTTTTGCAAATGATCATTTTGGTACCCTCTGTTTTCAATAATGCTCGTATGGTACTTTGTATTTTAAAATCGTACATATTTAGTACCCTAAACTCAAATTTAATTAATAAAATTTTACCAATTTAATCAAACTGCTGTCAATTATGTAAAATCTAAATTTAAATTTAATTACTTAATTACATATAACTGATGACAGTTTGATCATATTGATAAAATTGTATTTATCAAATCTGAGTCTAGGTATCAAATATATATAATTTTAAAATACAGGGTACTATATGAGTATTATTGAAAACAGAGGGTACCAAAATGATACTTTTTAAAAATATAGGGTAGCAAATGAGTAAATTCCCTTTCTTAAACCTAAAAACTGTTTTCTGAAAATAAGTAGATGTGTCTCACATTGTTTTCAGAAAATAATTTTTAAAAACAAAGTTACAAAAAACATAAAATTTTGAGAACAACAAAAAGTTTTTTTTAGTTGTTCTAAAAAAAAAATTTGTCAAATTTTTTTCTACGTAACATTTTTAATTATTATTATCTCAAGTCATTTTCTTTCTCATTAATTTATCTCTCCTCATTTTCTCTAACATCACTTTCTCTCTCATCACTTTTGATTTCCTTATTTTCTCTCTCATAATTTATTATCTCATTTTTTCTCTCTCTCATCACTTCTTATATCATCATTTTCTCACTCCTCATTTTTTAAATCTCACCATTTTCTCTCTTATCACTTTTCCTCTCATTTTTTGTCTTGCATCAATTTCATTCTTCTCAATTTTTCTTCCTCAAAATTTCTCTTATTACTTTCTTTCTCCTTATTTTTCATCATTTTTTCTTCCACATTACTTTATCTAATTATTTATTACAACCTTTTAAAATATTTTTCTCTTTGTAAATATATTTATTTAAGATTTCTTTAAAAAAAAATTATTTTTAGAAAACATTAACCAAACACTTGTTGTTTTTTTAAAACTACAAAAACTGTTTTTTGTTCTCATTTCTGAAAGCACAATTTTGAAAACAAAAAATAGAAAACAATGACAAACATGCCCTTACTTACTTTCACATACTATTAAGTGTCATTTTGCACCAAACCCCTATACAAAATTTATAAGGAGGAACATTTTCGCTAAAAAAAAAAACCTATATTTAGGCTTGTAGTCCACTATTAAGTCACAAATACCTATTTTAAAAGCCGCTAATTTATGAAGATGTCCCTAAGCTTAATTGGTATATGGGACAATTGACTAATGGAAATGGACCCTGTCTCTAACAAGTGTTTTTAACCAAAATGATTAACCCGTGACTGATTTTCAAAATAATTTTATAAGAACGACATAAAGGTTTTGATCGATGAACCTAATCTTTGTGACTGTAATGACCACTTGTCACAAACCCTAACGGTCACAAATTTAATAGTGGTCATAAAGTTAAGAAAGTTACGTAACATAACAGGTTTAGAAAAATAGTTCCAAAAAAAAAAAGTTAATTATTTTGTCCAAAATCACTGTACACTACATGATGAGACCAATCAAGGGGTAGCTAGAGCAAGCCCAACTTGGACCACTCAGGGCCAGGCCCTTATGTTCAGCGTCCAGGCCCAATTTCACTACTTCTACCGTTAAGTGACTATATACCAATTTGGTTCAAGTGTCAGTACAAAAAAAAAAAAAACAGTTTTTCTATATGTAGCTATCTAATTAGGTTTTGTCTAGATAATGCTCATACCATATAATTATCAAATAAATTAATCCCTTCTAACTCAATTATTTGGACTTAATGTAATTAATCAGTTGAAGTGCTTAACAAAGATTTAAGTAATTACCCAACAAATAGATGTGACAAAGAATGTTCTATATTTATTTTCCTAATGATGGAAACAAAATCCCATCAACAAATTAAAGGATTTTTTTTAATTAATTATTATTTAATCTTCTTAATGTGACATCTTAACCAATATGTCGGGCTAATATAACGAGAAAAAAATAAATCACTCCATCTTGAAAAAGCATAAAACTGTCACTGGTAAAGTTAAACATTAATGGTTGAAGATTACCACTCAACTTATAAGAAAGTATGTCTTTTTTTTATTTCAGTTGTTGTAAAGGGTTGAAAAAAGAAAGATGCCTTGAACTACAAGGTAAGGTTGTGTTATATTACTTTTAGTTTGTATCAAATTGGAAATTTGTGACCACTTGTTTTTGATTTCCATCATTTTGATTTATGACATAAAATGAGATAATGAAAGCTCTTCTTCACCAAAAATTAGCTGCTGAAATGAAGTGAGTTCTTGTCATTAAGATTTGGATATCAATAGATATATTAAGCTTGTGAATCAATGATATATATGGTATCATAAATATATATATATATATATTTAAGGTTCACCTTAATATAGATGGATAATGATCTTAACATTAGAACAATAGAACTAGGTATACCCTTGATGTTTAACTATCTAAGCTCATATTTCATTATCAAAAGTGGTAAAACTCAGACATTGTACATGTTTCACAACTAGCTTAATTAATTTGTATTATTATTAGCTCAAACATTTTGAAAACAAATTAGGCACAATAATGTAATAAAGAGAATATTGAATTAATAATGCCCCATAGAGGTAGAGGACTCTTTTTTTTTTTTTTTCCTTTATACTAATAATCACTACCATATATATTCAACTGCAAAAGCAAAATCATGTCTAGTTTGAATATATGGTTATTTTCACATAAATACAAATACATATGGGAACAACTAAAGACAAACTCAAAATTTAACCCAACCACTCTAATGATATGTGTATCAGAAAAAATTGAAAGACAAAATAATATCAATCTTTTTCATGTGTTTCAAAAAACCCAGGCTAATTTTCTAGTCTGAAATATCTCATGAACTCTCTAGAAAGTACTTTTAACATAATCAACTGAAATCTCTCCAAAGCTGTTCAAAGATGTTTATATATTATTAATAGAATAAGTAAATATATTTTTATATATATATATATAGTGGCCATTATTTTTAGTCCTATTCTTACTGCATGCGTTCTTATCTTTACTACTTAAAAACATATGGAAATAATGAAGCAATAAATTGTGCAGATGAAAAATCAAAGGATCCAATAAAGCACTTCCAGAAGTTGTAATTAAAATCTCAGAAAAAGATGATCAGAAAAAAATCATTATCCATGGGTTAATATACATGTTTGGATCTGACCCTAATCATATCATAGCATATATAGTATCTATCTATAGCACCTGAACATATATGATATCACATATCAGAAAAAGAAGATTCAATTTGATCACCCAATTCTCCTAATAATAATAATTATCTACCATCCATTCCATTGCTGGTTGGTTAATTAATTAATTAATTAACCAAGCATATTTATTTGTTTCACCAATCAAAAAAGAATTAATCATCTGGTGGATGACTACTCGAGTGTAAAAAAAAAATGAAAACGATTTCATTTCAATTTTGAAAGTGGAAACATAGTACTTATTATAGTACTCTTACCCTAGAGTTTTTAAATTTGTTTCTATATTCTAAAATTCTAACAGTACTTTCTCTTAATTAAAAAATAAAAATAAAATAAAATAAAATCTCACAGTGCTTAACCATGAAGGGAACTAGTTGTGCTTGTGTGAGTAGTGTTAGTGTATAGGTATATTTGTCTCTGTTTGGGGCCAAACTTCCAAGACTACTTTATTGACTTTATCGAAACTCACTCACTCCGTAATTAATTTCCTCTCTGTCTTTTCACTTTATTATAATTTTATCTTCTTTTATTTTTTTCCCTTGTGCCATTGTTCTTTATTAACTTTTTTTTTTATTGGGTAACTTTTTTTTTCCCTTGTTTTTATTATTATTACTCAAGGCAGGTTGGCTTTTCAGACATATGCTGACATTACCCACCAAACAACTTTTTCTATTTCTCTCTCTTTTTCTCTCTCTCTCTTTCTCTTTCTCTAACAACACAAAACTTTCCCAAGAAAACAAAAATGAAAGTTCCATGAAGGTAAGAGAAAACAAACAATCCGAAACAAACAAACAAACAAATAAATAAATAAATACTCTCTCTAATTAAACTGTGCGTTTTGTTGATGATGGGATTTGTTTGTGTCACAACCAAAATCCTATAGTTGCTAAGCTAGTGTTTTGGATTCTAACTTTATTCGCATGTTTTTTATTTTTTGGTTTTCAGTGCCATATTTAATTTAAAGAATAAACTATAGTACAATAGCCGTAAATAAAAAATCAAAATAAATATCATGGTAGCTGCTCTCGTATATATATATAACTTTCGGGAAATCTCCAGCGCACCACTCTACAGTGTGTTTATCTTGGGGAATATTTTTTTTTTTTTTTAATAACTATATATATTGTAGTTATTTAGATTATTATATAAATTAAAATTTTTTTTTTAATAATTACCATGTTGAAAATTAAGTTCAAAATAACTTATTACACGCATGATTAATTATTTTATGCGCATAAATTATTCAAAATTTTTTGAAAATTTATAAAGTGTTCTAAATAACTTCAGTATACATAATAATAATAATAATAATAATAATAATAAGAAAGAAACTTACCAAAAATATTTTCCGAGCCAAAATTACTAAGGGTGTACCAGTATACTCTTTTTAAAGGTGCACCAAAAATTTGCCTATAACTTATTATTTAAAAAATGAGATGAGGTCTCTTTCCCAATCAATATAATTATTGTTTCATCAACACTATTAATAAAATAGAAACCCATATAACATTTTAATTTTACAATTTTTTTATTATTTTAAAAATATTATCAAAGTAAATTTACAACAACAAAAAAAAATCTTACTTTTACAATAAAATTTACAAGTAAAATTTTAAAAATTGTGACTAAAAAACATCACTATACTAATATTATCACTAAAAAATCCATGTTTCATAGTATTAGTCTCACAAAAGTTACAATTTATTGTGACTAAAATGTATTTTTAGTCCCAATAATTTTTTCACTGTATATGATAGGTTTTGACTAAATGTTATTTCTTTTATAGTTTTTTTTTTTTGTTTTGACATAATTGTTGTGATATATGTAAATTACTTATTTAATGTTCACTTGTTTTTGTTAATTATGAAATGAGATACCAAAGATGTACACGTATCCAATCAAGATGAATGGTGGGATTTCGTTTTGGATTCTAGCAAACTTATTTAGCTATTTGTTCTTCTTCTCCTTCTTCTTATTTTTATAATTTTGCTGTTGTTATTGTTGGTTTGGTTTGGTTTGTAATTAAAGAATAAAGGAGTACATAGTATATACAATAATGATAATAGTATATATATATACATATATATAAAATATGCTAATAGAGTTCACTCATTGGAATACCAACAAGACTAAAACAGACAAAAACTCTCAGGCAAATCACTGCAGCGGACAGAGGGCCATGGCTTGCTTGCCTCTTCGGCCATCATGAAATTATTGATGAAACTCATGCACCCCTAGCTACTCACTTCCACTGATACATAATCTTTTTTACTGGATTAGCTATCGATTGGTATGTGGAATAATTTTTCAGATAGGGAAGATCAGACTAGCTAGTGCAATTATATATATATATATATATATATCTGCTCTACATAATCTTTTTTACTGGATTAGCTATCGATTGGTATGTGGAATAATTTTTCAGATAGGGAAGATCAGACTAGCTAGTGCAATTATATATATATATATATATCTGCTCTACATAAATTTTAATGCCAACTACATGAATTTATTATTATTGCTCACAAGCTCTGCATAGCTTAGCTAGGTTTTCAACCATAGGTATTATTGTATCAGAGAATACAGTTCTCTTCTCATAAGACAAGGCTACCTATATATAGCAGGGAAAAATATTCTACTATCACTACTAAATATGGTAGTAAAAATGTTCATGTGAACATTATATTTGTAATTTAATTACAAAAACTTCATAACTCTATTTTTGTTATGTTTGATGATAATATATATATATATATATTATATATATATAGCAGCATATTGATTGTGTACTCCTTGAAATTAACTCACAAAATTTAAGTGGTTTGAAAAGATTTTAAACAACTTTTATATGTGTTATCACAATGTATAAATCTGCAGGGATTTTGTTAATTAATATATGGTATGATTTTCCTTAAATTAAGACTATATATGATTTCTTTTGTTTTTCAAAAGTTAAGATATTTTCTTGTCAAATATATAAAACATTTTACCCCCAAAATATTCGAGATGAAGATGTTATATAGTACTATACTATTTTAAAAATGAATAATTTATTTCTTTATTTTCGTCCTCAATAAAGTAATATTTACAAATAAGTCCATTTTAAAAAAATGTTAAATTATTAGTAGGTTTTATTCAAGAATTACAATTTCATTCCCCCTGTCATCTAATAAAGTTTTGTTTTTCTTATGCATGTGATTTTTTAGGGAATTTACTTATTTGGTATCCTATATTTTTGCAAAGTATCATTTTGGTACCCTCTGTTTTCAATAATGCTCATATGGTACCCTGTATTTTAAAATTATACATATTTAATACCCTAGACTCATTTGATAGATGAATTTTTGTCAATATGATCAAACTGACAACAATTTGATTAAATTTGTAAAAATTTATTAATTAAATTTGAATTTAAGGTACTAAATATGTACGATTTTAAAATACAGGGCACCATATAAACATTATTGAATACCAAATAGTAACCAATTTTTTTTTTTATTATTATTATTCATGCATGAGAAAATAATTAAACTTGATATGCATGTTAGTTGTTACGGTGATTCTAATTTTAGGCATATATTCAACCAATTGTATTCCCTTGTGGCCTCATTATATAAAGAGAATTGTTTTTTTTTCAAAAAACAAAAAGAAAAGAAATTGTTGCTTATATAAAATGATTAAAAGAAAGATGCTTTCTTGTATACTTTATAAGCCGGAAAACAGGAACATACATTATAATAATAGTGAAATCCCATTGTCAATAATGGTGTAGGAGAGTGCAATATTTTTTTGTTTATGGATCAATCTGAAAAAGTAAGAGTGAACAATTATATAAATTAATTTAACATCTATACACTTAATTGGACTTTTTGGCTTAAGTCAAAGGATTTGTTTAAAACAATATTGCATGGGTTGTGCCAACTTTATTAATTAATTAATTATTATATGGATTAGTTTAAAAAAAAGTGCATTAGATTTGGAATCTAAGACACTTGGGAGGGATGATTGCTTGTTTCTCTCTTTTTTGGAGGCAGCATGTGATGAGAATCCTTTCTCCCATCATCTTCCCATTCTTTCCAACTCGACATGAACTATAAGCATCTTCCACTTTTTCTTCATTTATTTTTTTATTATTATTATTATTTCCAAAATCTAACTCTATCTCATCATAATTCTTTTTTTTTTCTTCTTCCAAAACCCTCTCTCTCTTTCTCTATAGAGCCCAAAAAGTAAAATATATTTATATATATATACAAATAGTTTTATAAATATATATAATGTACACATGAAAATATATAGAGAGAGTCATTGGCGGAAAAACTCTTTTATCTTTTCATTTTGTTACACTTAACTCATCATTCTTTATTTTCACCGGCAATACCTCTCAATCCCTTATTCTGTTACCAAATCGACAATCTTCGTTAGATTTTTTTGTTAAGTGCCAGTGTGAAACCACGTGGTTGTCTATTATTCATCCACATCATAATTCATAATATTAAAAATAATTTTAAATAAATTTAATTATTTAAACCAATAAAAAATAATTAAAAAATATAAGCTTATATATTTTTTAAAACTTAATCTTAATTTTTATTAATTTAATAAAAATAAAACTTCTTGGCAAAAAAAAATAAAAAAAAATAAAAATAAAACTAGAGAATCCTGTGATCCGCATGGGGAAAAACCGGGTAAAAGTTGTGCAATCTCACATTGCTTGGGGAAGGTCAAGTGTGATGATTCTAAGACTGTGTAGGTATGAGAATACACAGTTGAAGATGACTTAAATGGATTGATAGGTATTACCTATGCCAACAAGATGCATCTTCTTTTCGGTAGGTCATCACTTGAGAACTTCAAAGTTAAGCGTGCTTGACTTGGAGTAGTCTCATGATGGGTGACCTCTACTTCCCAGGAAGCGTGCGAGTGACACCTGCCCCTCCCCCCCTTCCCACATTTTCTTCTTCTACTACTTCCTATCCTCCATTATCAGTCTCATAACCCTCGTACAAACCAATCTTATAATCTTCTTCAAAACATATTTTTCAAACAAAAAAAAAAAAGAAATTAAAATAAGATCTCGACCCTTCCCCAAACCCAAATATGAACCCATGATGTCCTCTACAACCTTCGCCCTCTCCGGTGTCATTTAAAGATCTGGTCGTTGTTGGACTTCCATGTGTATGGGCTCGGGTTTTAGACCTCCGTGTGTATGGTTATTGGTCTGGTTGCTGGTTCAGTTATGTCTTGGGGTTTTTGGGTTATCTGCGATGGGAGATGAGAGGGTCGGGGCAGTGGGTTTCGGGTGTAGGTGAAGTCGAGGTGTGTGGGAGAGGGGGTGAACGGGGATGGGGTCGGCTAGGCAATGCAGGAGTTGAAGGCGTGGTTGGTGGTGAGAGAGATTAGGGTGAGGGACGGAGCTTGAGGGATAGCAGGAAGAAGAAGAAGAAGAATGAAATAATGATTTTTTTTAATTTTAAATTTATGAATTAATATTATTTTTTTTGTTTATAATATATTCTTTTAAATAATTTAATTTATTTTATTTTAAATTAAAATGATTTTTTATATTCTAAATTAATTTAAATATTTTTATTAACTTTTTAACTCAAAATAATGATGTGGTATTCATTTTAGATGGCCACGTGGCTCCATACTGGCAGTTAACAACAAAAAATAACGGATACAGTAAATTTGATAATGAGATTGTGAGGTATTGTCGGCGAAAATAAAAAATAGAGAGTTAAGTGTAACAAAAAGTAAAGATAATAAGGTTTTGCGCCAATTACTTATATGTATATTTATATGTTTATGATATATGTACTTTGTTGACACAAGAAAGCTGCCAGAAAGAAGAAGCAAAGATAGATTGTATAAAGATATATATTCGGCTGTTGACATAATAATGCATGCTAGCTTCCATTGCTAAAGGAATACACAAGAATTTCATTTTGGATCAATGTGTCCTTTTTTATGATGTATATATTTATATGTATTGGGGGAAGTATATGTAGTGCCGTGATTTTGTGATGTTCAAGTGCCAAAATTAATTTGCATATTATTGTGTGGAATAATTATAAAATAGTGTGTGCATAATTAACTAAATTATATGGTACTATTTAGTATCCATAATTCTTCTTTTATTTCATTTTTTAAATGGGCGAATTCAATAATGTAAATGCATCACTTGAATTAAAATTATTAATACAAGAACTCGATCGATATAAGTAGAGGTGAAAACACTCGTTATTACTGAGTATTTTGATCCAAAATTCTAACATCGAATAAGTAGGTTCAAACCCGAGATCATCAAGTTAGACATATTATATTAGTCCTCAAATTTCCGATAAATAATTGGGGGTGGCATTGTTGTGGTACTTGCCAAGTATTTTATATTATTATTTTATTTTTACTTTTCTGACAAATAAAATTTTTAATTAATAAGTCTTTTTTATTCACTCTTCAAGATTCTAGACCCTTTGCACCAGATCGAAGCTCCTTTCTCTATCTGGTTTGAGGTGTCCATAATCGTCGGCGAGATGCGAGGTTTGTCGCAGACGCCAACAAGGAGAAGAAAAAGAAAGAAAAGAAGGGAGAGGGAGGGTCAGGCGAAAGAGGAGGAAGAAGGTGAGAGAGAAAAAAAAAGTCTTGATTTTTTTTAATTTTTTTACTTATTTTTAAAATAAATTAATTAGATTTTTTTAAATTATGATATGGACTAATAATAGAGTGACACGTAGCATCCTAATCAGCCGTAATGTATTTAACGAAGCTGGTAGTAATGGATGCAAGAAAAATGTAGCGTTGAGTATTTTTAGTACCAAATTTTTGTAAGTATATAATTGTATAAACACGAAAATATTATATATTTATGCCTCAAATACTCTTTTTATATTTTGTATTAATTCCTTATTTTACATTATCCTAAGACATATCATAATTAATTTAAAATATTATATAATAGAACTTACCACTATGAAATTTATAGAATATTATTTATTTGTTAATTAATTACTATAAAGTTCAAAAAACTATTTCATCAACTTGTTTTTAATTAAATGAAACAACAAACTTCTAAATATAACAAATTGATTAATATTTATTTATTTTATTAATATATTAAAATTTTACTATAATTATTTACTCATTTGGTATCTTATGTTTTTGCAAAATATCATTTTGGTACCATCTTCTTTCAATAATACTTATATAGTACTCTGTATTTTAAAATAATATATATTTAGTACCCTAGACTCAAATTTGATAAATAAAATTTTATCAATATGACTAAACTGTCATCAATTATATGTAATTAAATAATTAAATTTGAATTTGGAACTCATATAATTGAGAGCAGTTTGATTAAATTGATAAAATTTTATTAATTAAATTTAAGTTTATGACACCAAATATATACAATTTTAAAATATAAAGTACCAAATATGTACGATTTCAAAATACAGTGTACCAGAACATTACTGTAAACACAGGGTGCCAAAACAATATTTTACAAAAACACATGATACCAAATAGTTACCTACCCTTAAAAAAAAATAAGTACATTATAATTAAAATAAAAAATATAATTATTAAAATAAAAATAAAAATATAAAATAATTAATGCATAAGAAATAAACGAGATAAATTATCTACTTGTATAAATACTCTAAACGAGATAAATCGTGGCCTAGCCTCATGTAACCTTTTAACACGAGACAATGATTTACAGCTTGTATACGATGTATAAGCTCCATTTTTTAGCAGTGAATAAAATTGGTAAATTTATAATTATTTTACTACATTAACACCAAAAATAATTTTTAAATTAGTATTTTTGTAATAAAAAAAAATTACTATATTGTAAATATTTTTAAAAAATTGTATCTTGTGTAATTTTTTGATAAGAAGTGAAAGCACACATGTCTCGAATTTAAAACTTTTATTTTAGAGTGTTGTTATTTGGTACCTTAAGGTGTCTAACACAACAAAGTGACACTATATGGTTGGTTAGCGATACATCATATTACTTATTAAATTCAAATATGTGAGACCTGATATTAGATTGCACCAATAGTGAAATACTACTTCCTTGTGTGGTGTTGGACACTAGTAATGCCCATTACAAATTCTCTTTATTTTTGTTTGCCTTACTTGCACTACTTATCATGTTTAAAGTATTAAAACAATATTAATTAAACATTATGTTACCAATTAAGTTGTTTCTAGGACAAAAAAAAGTTTTTTTTTTTTTTTTAATTAAATAGACAAGTTATAATACTTGTAAGTTTTAGATAGAGCAAAATCGAACTTAAGTATAATTTTATATGATTTGTCAAGTACAAATGTGCATTTTGTTATTAATCAAAATATATAATAAATTAACTAATATGATAATAAATTGGTATATTCTCATAAATGTATAAACTTTAAAAAAAAAATTGTTTATCTATATCTCGAGTTTCCTCTTCTCAAAAGTTAATGATTTCCACACATGTTTTATTTTGTTATGATTGATGAATTAATAATTTAAAGCCGGCCATTTTACCTAACAATTGCAACGATAATTTGAAAAAGAAAAAGAGAACAATTATATAGGAAATCGAGAGTAAAATGATGTGTAAGCATAAGGAACACCCAATCTGTGCATCGAATTTAAATCATCAAATTTTAAATGTTACAATTTTTGTTTTTTTGGCTCAACACAACCAACCCATCATTGCAGGTCCCTACTTCTAAGCATGACTCCTCTAACAAATGCATGACCCAAAGTTTTTATTTTACATCTCTTCTATATAAAAATTGGTAAATAATTGAAATTTTTGGAATTAATCGTTTTTATTTTATACCGTTAACTTTAATGAAATATTTTTATATTTAATAGAATATTCTTATATTTAAGGGTAGATTGTAAACATGACTTAAACTTAAATAAAATTTAATAAATAATTAATTAAACAAATTAAAATATGATATTTTTTAGATATTGACTTAAACTTAAATAAAATTAAATAAACAAAATAATTAAACAAATTAAAATATAATATTTTTTAGATATTTTACAATGATAATTATTTAAAAATAATAAAATCATACGATTTATAACTTAAATAAAATTTAATTAAACTTAAATTTAAACTTCACGTATTAGAATAATATCATATTAAACATATAATATAATATAATATAATCTACCATCAACTAGCAACTAGCAGCAAAATTAATTTTAAAATCTACATATAATATTAATATTATATTAAACATATAATATATAATCTATTGTTGTCACTGCCAAATTCAAAAACTAGAACAAACATAAACTTAAACAAAAATTAATTAATTAATCAAAATAGTTGATGCATGTATACTACTCTACACTATGACTTTTACTATTCTTATTTTATTTTTATTATTAATTTTTTTTAAATATTATTGTAATTTATATATATATGTTGACCCTTGTTCTGGTCAACTGACACGGAGTCAAACACTTGATGTGATAGAAGGTATTGAAATAGATCTAATGGAAAGAACAGTAAACAATACAACAGATTATAGTGGTTCGGCCCCACGAATTGGTAATGACCTACGTCCACTTAAGCTATTATTGATATTGATTCTCAAATGAGTGATCAAAGAACTAGAGTTCTTCGAGTTTCACAAGCCTTCGAGGGATGAATAATACAATCGAAAGATAATAGCTATAATTCTCTTGTAAAACACAAACTCAAATCAGCCAAAAGGTCAGAGTTTTCTCCTTTGAGCTATTTCTTCTTTATTTATAGTGTAATGCCCCGGATTCCCTATTATGGTTAATGGCTGGATTAGTTGGCCGGGAGGGCCATAATTGTTTAATTACGCCATTAAATGTGTTTATGCATGTTTATGAGAATTACATTATAATATAATGTTAATTGTATGCATGTCGGTGATATATGTTGAGACCACATTATGATGTGGGTTTGTTCGAGCTATTCGACATGAGACGATCGTAGAATATTGATTAGCGGTTTAGTCACAACAGATTTAAGTGTCGGGACTTGGGTTGAGTCTCGGGGTGATTTTGATGGTTAGAGCGTTATCGGGAGATAAAGGGTAACGAGATGTGAATTATTTGTGTTTATGATTATTGAGAATAACGGGAATTGGAGAGCGTTAATCAAGATTAACGAGTTAGGAGGGAAGTACCAAATATGCCCTTGGGAGCCTTTAGAAAGTATTAATTGACCTAGGGGTAAAATGGACATTTCACCCCTAGGATAGATATAACTCTTAATGGCTGAGAAAAGTGGTGGAAAAACAGAGTGTGCAAAAGAGTTCTCCCGTACCTTCTTCTCCTCACTGTTCTTTGTGGTTTTTGAACCAATTTTGAGGATTCAAGCTTAGGAAGCAAGCCTTGGGAGTTTGGGAGTGTGTTCCACCATTGAAGACCATCATAAGCCAAGCTTTGGGTAAGTTTCTAACCATGGTTTTCTCTGGTTTGCTCTGTTTTGGTTTTGTTTTGCAGCTGAGTTTACTAGGGTGAATTCATGGTTTTGTTGGGAGTTTTGGCTAGGGTTCCCATGCTTGTGATGTTTGGGGTGTGTTGGGATGGTTTTTGGGTTTATTTGGCATCAAGAATAGGCTTTGGAAGCTTGGAAATCGAGTTAGAATCGAAGGAGATGAAGAAGGTCGGTTCAGGGGTGTTTGGGCCTGGAGGTAGCGCTACAGCGCCCACCCTAGGGCGCTATAGCGCTCCTCAGGAGGCTTTCTGGTGCTTGGGAGGTTCTGTGTAGAGCGCTGTGGCGCTAGGGGTTGAGCGCTGTAGCGCTACCCTGTTCCTTCCAAACCCCGTTTTGAGTGTTTTTAAGGGTTTTTGACTTGGGGTTTCAATCCTTAAGGCCCGGGATCGAATCTACTCACCGTGTGGGCATGTTTCGAGGTCCCGAGGGTGGTGCTTAGGTTAAGACCTTATTATTGTGGATTCTCATTAATGGAGGTTATAATTGGTTGTGATTAGGTAACCGCTAAGGAACTAAAAGATCGATCGTTCTTAGGGGTCGTCTTTATCATACTTCTCGCTCGAACTTGAGGTAAGAAAACAGTGTATGGATACAGTTGCACCCTGTAAAGGTATATGACATGCATGATTTGATATTGAGGCATGTTGGTTGATATAAGTGAACGTGGATTGCATATTAAATGCTAATGAATGCTGATTACGTGTTTAAGACACTGACTAGTCAGGGACCGACTCTAAAGTCGATGATCACGCATTGAATGGCTCTATGGCATTAATGCGGGACCGACCCTAAGGTCGAAGAACTTATAAGCGCTTGCCTGGTCTACGACCAGAAGACTATAGCCAAGGTATATGACCTCGGTGACCGTTTGTCACGTGGCTAAGGGACGTTGTCCATAGTTTCGACTCTTGAGTCGTGAGGAAGGTTATGTTGGTGACCAATCACCATGCACCTGTCCTAAATAAGCTTATGAAAGAATCACTTATCAGTTAAGCCCTGGTGACCCTATCGTCACATGGCTAGAGGGAGCGATGCTCATTATCGTGACTTTTGGTTATTGTCACCTATTTATTGGACTGATAGTCCTGAATGGTTATTATGACCGCTGTTGATATTATATCATGTTCTATTGTGTTTTCTTGATGGGCCTTGGCTCATGGGTGCTACGTGGTGCAGGTTAAGGGAAGGAAAAGCTTAACCAGCCCTGAGTGGGGAGCTTGGGCGATGTTGTGTACATACAGGGCCGCTTGACCGCCACGGTCAAGGAGTTCTCAGAGGGACTAGGGGTTTACCCTAT
This sequence comes from Humulus lupulus, assembly GCF_963169125.1. NCBI lineage: Eukaryota > Viridiplantae > Streptophyta > Magnoliopsida > Rosales > Cannabaceae > Humulus > Humulus lupulus. The sequence goes on along the minus strand of NC_084795.1, from coordinate 274,799,755 downwards.
TTTTGCCGCTTAGGCCGGCGGAGTTTGTAAATTTGGAACTGTAGCGGCTCTTTTGTATTACGAACTACTTGTAAACATTTTGAAAGGCTCATGAGCAGTTTATTTACGTAATGAAATGTACCATTTCCTTTTTACTGGTTTTCACCTTAACCTGATATTAACACTTAGATCACGTTTTTAACCAAAGGATTCGGGTAGCGGGTCAAATTTCTGGTTCACCGTAACTGTTCTGGGGTAACCAGGGCGTTACAACTTGGTATTAGAGCAATGCCAAGGTTAGGGTTCCTGTAGACTGGCTGGGTATGTACACACATCACCGAAGTCAAGCTCGACTCATGGTTTGGTAACTATCTAAGTGGTGGTTACATGTATAATTGCTTAAATGTGACATATATGTTTTACCTGTGTGCATGAGATATTATGTTGAGCTTGTGCCCTGAGACATTATATCTTCAGCAAATGTGTACTGATTAGTACTGAGATTGCTGGCACCTGCTTATTAGTATGGTTGTTTATAAGTTATTATGTGATACATGCTGAGTGCTGAGTGCCATAAACATGTATCTGCTTGTGAATACTGAATGACTGTGGAATGTGGTAGTTGTCTGTTGTTCTTGGACCGTGAGGCGGCAAGAGGTTTAGTTATTACTACCTGATTGGCCGTATTGATTATTGTTTCAGTAAGGTATCAGTGACAGAATGAACTCAGGACAGACAGACATGTCAGCTGGCCAGAGTGATCCAGGCCAGAATAATAACAGTCAAGGTCAAGAGAATGACCAATCTCAGGTTCCACAGCCAGCACCTGCAAACTGGCAACAGTTGTTTGAGGAGTTGCAGGCTACAGTGTTAAAACAGGGAGAGGAGCTTCGTCTCCTAAGACAGCAACAAGTGCCTGTCGTGGCCAGTGTTGCAGAGGCACCTTCTGTGTCGGTGCCAGTTATTGGGCAACTGCCTGAGGTTGCAAACAGATTGGAACCTCTTTATGAGCGGTTCAGGAAACAACAACCTCCTGTGTTTGAAGGCAGTGCCGATCAATAGTTCGGTAAATATTGTAGCGATCAATAGTTGTAGCGCGGGTACTTTACTTGTAATCTTTTCACTTTCATTTTTTGGCCCTGTGTGACCACCTTGTCTTACTGCTTGCCTTGTTTCCTTTGTGCAGATATGGACTCTGAGGACGTGTTTGAGCACTACAGGGTTGCTGCCGCCTCTTCTGGCCAGAAGAAGAGCAGCAAGAGGGCTCGGGGGAGAGTAGTAAAACTACCCCAAAGAAGGCCCGAACTAACTACCCTCCGGCTACCGTCCCTTCGACGGTGAACTCACCACCTCCAACACCCCTCGAGCAGCTGGTCTCTACCCCCGCCGACCAGCAGCCTTCTCCTAAGGCTCCTAGCAGGGAAACATTGTACACTTAGCCCGAAGGCTCCCTGCCCAGCTTCGTGGTCAGCTCTGCCAGGGAGAGATTATACAAGCTCTCCAAGCATAAATGTAGCCAGGAAGCTATTACTGAAACCGCTTCTATGGAGGTTGATCAAGTTCTCAATAAAGGGTCGAACGAGATAGTTAGCGTAAGTCAACTCCTGCTGATGTAAGATTTATTTTTGATTCCCTACCTTTACTTTATCTTTTTCTATCTGTCTTCAGAGACTGCTGACCATAACCACTGGCTGGCGCCGTGCTGGGGCGCTGGTGTCTCGGGGCAGGAACTTCGATGCGAGGCTTGCTGAGGCCAAGAAAACACTCGAAGCCACAAACAACGAGCTTACCAAACAGAATGGCGAGTTGCTTGCGGAGAAGACGGAGCTGTCCAAGCAGAAAGATGAACTGCTCGAGGACAAAGCAACTTTGACCAAGGAGCTGCTGGAAACCCGAGAAGCTTTGAAGAAAGCCAAAGAATCTAGGGAAAAGTTAAGGGAAAGCGCCAAGCTCAACTATCAACAAGCTGTACAGCTCGAGCTAGATCTGATCGCCAGCAGGCAGACGGCAGTGGAACTCAGAAAATGAGTGCAGGAGCTTGAGGAGGCTGAAGCCAAGAACTTGAAGAAATACAAGGAAGCCACTCATCTTTGCTTCTACGAGTTCTGGAAGCACAACTGGGAGGCTAACTTCAGCTATCTGTCAAAATGCTCGAGGAGGACTTTAATGACGTAGTGTGCCATTCGCCTGGAAGAAGAACAGAAGGTTGAAGTGCCTGCTTCCCCAGATATTTCCCTGGCAGTAGGGGTAGATGGCGCAGACGCTGAAGCTGGCCTAACCGTCGACCAAGGCGCTCCTCAAGACCCTCCAGCTCCTTAATTCTTTTTTCTTTTCTTTTATTCTGTCTCAACTACATGACCCACGGGTCGTGATGTAAAGACTATTTTTTATTGCTGCAAGGGCAGCTATTTTACTTTTATTTGAACAGTTACATCCGAGTAGTATTGCTCATGGTGTAAAAGGATTCCTTTGACATTATAATATTTTTGCTTTATTATAATATCTGTTCGCATGACCGAACCTAGCATAGTACTTTGGCTTGATTTTTCAAAATATAAATTTTGAAAAATACTCTAAGTACCGTAGTATGCTTTCACTTATTTTGTTCATGTGTTTACATACCTCTTGGTATGCTTTGCTATCAATGTACCTTATATGCCCCCCAAGTGATCAAGGAGCTTTAGGTCCTTGGTCACTTGCTTTGACCATGACCTGTACGAACATTACTGCTCGGTATAAAATGTAAAACTTATAATACAGCAAAACAACACATGTAATGAACAAATACTTATAAAAAATTACAAAGTTTGGCAAGAGTGACTGGCTGCGCACAATCCCTTATAATTCTCGTATTTAAATGGACTAAACATGTCTTTACGAGTGATTTTTGAAAGATCTTACACTTATAAGCGATTAGCCACATAACAGGACTAACCCTTTTTCAAAACTTGTAAAAAGTAAAAATTAATACAAGCTAGTCCTTTAAGAAGGACTGCTTATATATAATACTTGCGGAGGTGTTCTCCTTTCCAATAACGTGGAATAAGATCTCCATTTAAGCGTGCAAGTTTATAGGTGCTTGGATGAAGGACTTCTTCAATCTGGTAAGGTCCTTCCCAGTTTGGTCCGAGTACTCCAGCAGCTGGGTCGCGGGTGTTTAAGAAAACTCTTCGAAGCACTAAGTCTCCGACGTCGAACTTTCTTTCTTTTACTTTGGAGTTAAAATACCGAGCGAATTTTTGCTGGTACACAGCTACTCAGAGTTGGGCTTTTTCTCTTTTCTATTCGATCAGGTCTAGGGACTCCATCAATAGTTGGCTATTTTGGTCTTGGTCGTATGTGATTCTGCGATGTGAGGGCGGATCTAACTCGACAGGCAACATAGCTTCAAACCCATACGCCAAGGAAAATGGGGTGTGACCTGTTGCTGTTCTGTGAAAAGTTCTATACGACTAGAGTACTTCAGGCAGCTGTTTTGGCCATGCTCCTTTAGCCTCTTCGAGCCTTTTCTTCAGAGTATCCTTCAATGTCTTATTTACTGCTTCGACTTGCCCATTTGCTTGCGGATGAGCAACTGAAGAAAAGCTCTTGATTATGCCATGCCTTTCACAGAAGTCTGTGAACATGTCACTATCATACTGGGTGCCAATGTCCGAGACAATCTTTCTTGGCAATCCATATCGACAAACAATGTTCTTGATGACAAAATCAAGTACTTTCTTTGTCGTTATGGTCGCGAGTGGTTCAGCCTCGGCCCATTTGGTGAAGTAATCGACCACCACAACTGCGTATCTCACTCCACCCTTTCCTATCGGCAAGGACCCGATTAAATCGATACCCCATACTGCAAAGGGCCATGGACTTTGCATTTGCTTTAACTCATTAGGAGGTGCCTGTGGGATCTTGGAAAATCTCTGACACTTATTGCATTTTCGCACAAACTCCATCGAGTCTTCGTTCATTGTTGGCCAGAAATAACCTTGCCTTAGAATCTTCTTTGATAGACTCTGCCCCCCAGCTTGGTCTCCACAGAAGCCTTCATGTACTTCCTTCATCAGCTCTTTATCCTTTTCTGGTGTAACACACTTGAGCAGTGGCATTGAGTATTCTCTTCGGTAAAGAACACCATCCACCAGTATATACCTAGCAGCCTGTCTCTGAAAGGTCCTGGCTTTGTTTCTATCTGCTGGTAGTGTACCGCTCATGAGATACTCCAAGTATGGTGCCATCCACGTATCTGCTGACCGAACCTCCATATTGGTTTCTTCTGCTCGTATGCTTGGCTCGCGCAGCCGTTCGACTGGCACTATATTTAAAGTGTCAGCATCCTTTGCACTCGCTAGCTTGGCTAGGGCATCTGCGTTTTAATTCTGATCTCAAGGTATTTACTGGAGGGTATATTTTTCAAATTGCGCTAACAGATCTTTAGTTTTGTTCACATAGGCCACCATTTTCAGAACTCGTGCTTGATACTCCCTTAAGATCTGATTCACTACCTGCTATGAATCGCTGTAAATATCCAGAACTTTAATGTTCATGTCTTTGGCAAACCTTAACCCAGCGAGTAGGGCTTCATACTCGGCTTCGTTGTTTGAAGGGGTGAAATCAAACCTAATTGCGCAGTGAAATCGATGCCCTTCCGGCGTTATCAATATCACTCCTGCTCCTGCGTGAGATTCGTTGGACGATCCGTCTGTGAATAGCTTCCACGAAGGAGCTTCAACTTGGGGCTCAGGTGCACTATGCTTTTCACCCTGCTCGACGTTTGGGAGTTCAGTGTATTCAGCAATGAAATCAGCCAAGACTTGTCCTTTTATTGCTGCTCGCATTGAGTATGTGATATCGAACAGCCCGAGTTTGACTGCCAATTTCAACAAACAACCAGCAGCCTCTGGCTTTTGCAAAACTTGCCGAAGGGGCTGATCAATCAAGACTGTGATTGGATGGGCTTGGAAGTAAGGACGTAACTTCCTTGAGGCCAAAATTAGGCAATAGGCTAATCTTTCGATGGGAGGATATCTCAACTCGGCTCTGATTAACCTCTTGCTCACATAATACACCGCCTTTTGTACGCCTTCTTCTTCTCTCACTAGCAACATATTTGGTGATCGCCAGGTATATGAACAAAGTTTCCTCATCCATAGGCTTTGATAAGACGGGAGGCTGTGCCATGTGGGCTTTTAAGGCTTGGAAATCCTGTTCGCAGTCTTCAGTTCACTCGAACTTCTTGTTGCCCCTAAGTAGATTAAAGAAAGGGACGCACTTATCCGTCGATTTTGAAATAAATCTACTGATCTTCCAGTCAAACTTTGCACATCTTTGATCTTTACTGGCGATTTCTTATCGATCAGGGCTCTGATCTTTTCGGAATTAGCTTCGATTCCTCTCGAATTAACGATGAACCCCAAGAACTTCCCTGATCCAACTCCGAAGGAACACTTGAGAGGATTTAGATTCATCAGATATTTGTTTAGAACATTGAAACATCCTTGTAAATCCTTTACATGTCCTTCTACCTTTTTTGATTTTACCAGCATGTCGTCAACGTACACCTCCATGTGTACTCCGATTAACACCTTAAACATGTGGTTAACTAGTCGCTGGTAAGTCGCACCAGCGTTTTTCAGTCCGAAGGGCATTACTTTGTAACAGTATAGCCCTGTATCGGTCTGAAAGCTAGTGTGATCCTTGTCAGGGGGATGCATACTAATCTGATTGTATCCCGAGTATGCATCCATGAAAGAGAGGATCTCATGGCCTGCAGTTGCATCGACCAGCTGGTCGATCCTTGGGAGTAGGAAGCACTCTTTAGGGCAGGCTTTATTAAGGTCTGTGAAATCCACACAGGTTCGCCATTTTCCATTTGGCTTAGGAACCAGTACTGGATTAGAGACCACGATGGATAAAACGCCACCCTGATGAACCCATTCTCCTTTAGTTTTTCAACTTCTACTTTCAAGGCTTTCGATCTGTCTTTATCGAGCAACCTTCTTTTCTGCTGCACGGGTGGAAAGCTTTTGTCGACGTTCAGGACATGGCTGATTACTGTAGGATCTATCCCAGCCATGTCTTTATGTGACCAGGCGAAAACTTCATGGTTCTTCCTCAAAAATTCCACCAGTGCGTGTTTGATTGTTGCTTCTAAATTTTTGCCGACCTTTACAACTCTGGTCAGAAACTCTTTGTCAAGTTGGACCTCCTCAAGGTCCTCGACAGGTCCTACATCTTCTTCAAAATCCCCAAAACGAGGATCTAAGTCTCTATCCTCACTTTGGGCAACACCCTATTTGGCGACTTCATCACCTGATTGGGCTTGTACATCAATGGCCATCTGCAACTTTTCTGGGGGAGCACTCCTCGACAGACCTTTCTTGGCCTTGGTGATTGAGGCATTGTAGCACTCCCTGGCTTCCCTCTGGTTTCCCAATACGCGTCCTACCCCTGCGTCTGTTGGGAATTTCATGGCCAGGTGCCATATAGAGGTGACGGCCCAAAGGTCAACCAGTATGGTTCTTCCAATTACAGCATTGTAGGCTGAAGGAAAATCGACTACTATGAAAGTAGTGAGTAATGTCCTAGTAGCGAGCGCTGTACCTGCTATTACTGGAAGCCTGATTGACCCTGTTGGAGCGAGTCTCTCGCCAGAGAAACCATAAATTGTTTGGTTGCAGGGCTCCAAGTCCTTGACGGACAACTTCATTCGTTCCAGCGAAGATTTATACAGGATGTTAACTAAACTTTCTGTATCGACCAGCACTCTCTTCACCATCATGTTGGCAATTTGAACATCCACGACCAGCGGATCGAAATGTGGGAATCGGACATGGTGGGCGTCACAATCAGAGAAGGTTATTTCACCATCCTCTGTCCGAGCCTTCTTTGATGCCCGCTCCTCCACAGTCATCATCTCGATATCCTGGTCGTGGCGTAGGGTCCGAGCATATCGTTCCCTTGCCTTTCCGTTGTTTCTCGCAAGGTGTGGGCCTCCGCAGATGGTGAGTAAAGTGCCAGCCACGGGGTCGGCTGTAAAGGTGGCGAGCGTTGGCGTACAGGCGCCTGCTCGTTGTCACCTAGAGCCTCTCGTTGGGAAGCCCCCGCGGCCTGCACGTATATTCTCAAGTGTCCTTGTCTAATAAGGAACTCGATTTCATCCTTCAGCTGGTTACACTCGTATGTATCGTGTCCGTAGTCGTTGTGAAAACGACAGAACTTGGTGGTATCCCTTTTCGAAACATCCTTTCGAATGGCAGCGGGTCTTTTGTAAGGCACACTAGAACTTGTGGCCTGATACACCTCTGTTCGAGACTCAACAAGTGCAGTGTAGTTGGTGAACCTTGGCTCATAACGGTTGCCCTTGGCGCGCTTGCTCTCGGAAGTAGAGGGTTCGCTATGGGGCCTCTTCCCCCCATTTTTTCAGTTTCCATTCCCATTGCTTTTGCCGTTGCCGTTGCCGTTAGGATTTGACCCATTGGCGGCTTTGACGGGGTATTCAGTCCCCTTATCCTTGTTTGGGGTCTTTCCCTCGCTGGCAATCGCATCCTCGATCTTGATGTATCGATCAGCTCGATCCAAAAATTCTTGGGTAGTTTTAACCTCATGCTTCTTGAGGCTACTCCAAAGAGGCGTGCGACGCCTAAATCCTACAGTTAGGGCCATCATTTTGCCTTCGTCTCCCACTGTTTTGGCTCCAGCCGCAACTCACATGAAACGCTGGACGTAGTCTTTTAGTGGTTCTCCTTCTTGCTGGCGTATCTCGTCCAACTGGTTTGCCTCAGTTGGGTGCACACGACCCGTATAGAATTGTCCGTAAAACTCCTTTACGAACATCTCCCAAGATTTAATACTAGCAGGAAGGAATTTAAAGAACCACTCCTGTGCAGCATTAGAAAGTATTGTAGGAAAGATCCTGCATCGAGCGTCTTCGGACACTTTCTGAATGTCCATTTGTATCTCAAATTTGTTTACATGAGATACCGGGTCACCATACCCGTCAAAGCTCGGAAGTGTGGGCATTTTAAACTTGTAGGGAGTTTCTGCCACAGCAATCCTTTGGATGAAAGGAGTGCCCCTTCTCCTGTCGTACTCGATGTGAGACGTTCTTCCCCCGACCAGCTGTTGCACTGCTTGGTTTAGGGCATCTATTTGGGCCTGAACGGCTTCAGGAATTGGCGAGGCTTTTGGTGCTGGGGGAATGTACTCGCCGTGCCGTTCTCGGCAGTCGTTGAGTACATCCCTTAAGTCTTCGTCTCTTCGCCGTTGCTCGCCGGCTCCGAGCCGGCTGAAGACGTTGTTTTGTTTGGGATGCCCCCCAGTATTACGTCTCGCTTGTTGGTCTTCTCTAGGTGGTGGACTTCTGCCTCCACCTCTCTCCTCATTCCTCCGACCGGCATTCCCTCTGCCTGAGTCGGCCTCATTGTAGCCATGGCCATCTCTAAACCTCGATTGGCTATGGTGAGACCGACTGTCTCCTCGGTTGCCTCCTCGGGCTGGAACTTCCCGAGTGTTAGGGGGAGGCCTACGCTAGTCGGTAGGTCCCCGTGCATTATCATGCCATGGGGGGCCTCTGACCGCAGAGCCTGTCTCTGAGTTCCTTCTATTGCCAGAAGGACGCTGTCCCCTGCTCGGTGGGTGCGGCTATTCACCCCTTGGCGTCTAGGGCTGCTGCCCGGCCCTATTCTGCCTTGGCTGTGGGGGATTGCCTCGACCAGCTTGGGATGGACGCTGCATCTCAGGGTCCCTAGGGGGGACATCATCCTAAGGCATTGGTGGGTGCTCCAGCCTTTGAGGGCTTGTTGGCTGGATTGGAGGGCTAGGATTAGGACCCCTTTGAGGTGGCCCATTCAAGGGTTGATCGGGCTGCAAGGTAGGTGCAACCTGATTCCTAGCCAATTGTAGGGCTGCCATGGCCTATCTCTGACGACGGTCCATCTCTGCCTGTCTTTCACTCAGTTATTGGCACTGACGCTCTATTTCTTGCTGCTGTCACGCCATGGTCTTCGCAACACTCTCCTGACTGGCCCTTAGATTGGCCAATTCAACTTGCAATACTCCCAGAGTATTTCTCAGCGTTTCAGAGTCCAATTCCTCCTCATCAAACTCCAAGTGTGGCTCATCCTCAGCCACGTTCGGAGGAGGAGGTTGAGATGATGCAGCACCAGCCACCTGCCCAGTCTTCCTTGTTGTCTTTGCCATTAGTGCTTCAACAACCTTGTCTCAAGCTCTCAATGAAAGCACCAAAATGTTGACCCTTTTTCTGGTCAACTGACACGGAGTCAAACGCTTGATGTGATAGAAGGTATTGAAATAGATCTAATGGAAAGAACAGTAAACGACACAACAAATTATAGTGGTTCGGCCCCACGAATTGTTAATGACCTACGTTCACTTAAGCTATTATTGATATTGATTCTTAAAGGAGTGATCAAAGAACTAGGGTTCTTCGTGTTTTACAAGCGTTCAAGGGATGAATAATACAATCGAAAGATAATAGCTATAATTCTCTTGTAAAGCACAAACTCAAATCATCCAAAAGGTCAGAGTTTTCTCCCTTGAGTTATTTCTTCTCTATTTATAGGCTCAAGGAGGATTACATAAATTTGTTACAGATATTCTTTCCTAAATAATCAGATACTCAGGAATTATGAGAGATAATCTCGGATATGATTACAATCGCATAAGATCTTCTCAAAATATACGAAGTATACGACCAAGCTGCTCGTATATAAAATCCAAATGTTATGCCAGGGGAACCTCCCTGGTCGATTTTCGAACAAAACATTTGCTAGGTGTCAGCCACGTGTTAAAAATGTCAGCCACGTCATCCGCGCCTATTTTTTGGATAACAATATATATGTCATATAGCCATGTAAATATATAACTATGTCAATGTTGTATTTAGATGTCATATATGTAGAGATTATTAATATAAATATTTATATATATACTATAGAACTATAATTCATTCTAATATATATGTAACACCCTAGTTAGCTAAGATCGTTACGCTGTGTATTTTAAATATTGTTTAACTCGCTAAACGAGTCATTAAGCCATAAATGTGCATCTAAGTGTGATTACTGGTCTGGGGTTAAAAATTTCAGTTAAAAAGAGTGGATGTTTCATTAAAACATTAAACTGTACATGAGATCCCATAATAGTGTTTACAGTCCAAAATGATCATTACAGTTCAAAAGTTACAATCCCCTGACCTTAGCGGCAAAAATAGGGTTAAACCCTAGTTCCCATGAGAAACCTTGGCAGTGGTGGTAAGGCGGCTGCATATGTACACGTTTCCACCTAAGCTTTTCACTCATGGATGGATAAGTTTTTCTTTTCCTTTACCTGCACCACATAGCACCGGTGATCCAATGCTCAGCAAGAAAATTAACTACTACATGCATTCAAGTATTAATAAATGATCATGGAATCATTCTGGGGTTCTTTGCCCTAGCCATGTGACCATCAGGTCACCCTAGGCCTTATAGCCCTAGCTTTGAGTAGTTAGCCATTAAACTAGTCAAGCGTTTTAGTTTTCTTCGACCATAGGGTCGGACGAGCGTGTGACGCACTGTTGATTAGATCTAATCATATCGACCAACGCTCGATGCACTATTGCCACTATTGACTCATAAGTCAATGCCATACAACCAGCACTCAACACTATTTCTGATCCAGACTAATAAGTCAGTTCTTTCGATCAACGCTCAACACTATTGTCGTTTCTGACTCATAAGTGAATGAGTTTCTCAAGTAAACAATGCAACCAAGCATTCATAATGCAACAGATATCCATATATAGGCACTCAACATGCTTCATCAATAATCATGTATGTCACATAATGGGTGCAGTTTTCTTACCGCAAGTCCAAGTGTAATATAAAATAAGAATAACCTTCGAGCACGATCCCGATCCCAAGCCCCTAACGATAACCTAGTTACAACCAATTATAAAATCCTATTAAAAGCAAGTAAATACAGGCTTCCGGATCGAGTCCTAGCCTCCAGGGCATCGAATCCTACTAAACTGGGTAGTAGGATCGATCCCGAGCCTTTAGGTTTGAGTTCCCACACTCAAAACCTCCTCGAGGCCCAAAATCCCTTAAGCATCGCGACCCCCAACCATTTGAGTCGTGGCCCGCTCAAGTCAGAGGCCCGAGCCTCTTCTCTGCCTGCCCAAGCGCCGCGGCGCCCACTCACAGGCGTCGCAGCTCAAAAGCCTCACAGCCACCTGCTTCTTCTTTGCCTGATTTGAGTCGCAGCGCCCCAAGAACATGGCCGTAGCTCGATCTGCAAAATTAAGTTTTTTTCCATTTCTTTCATGCCAAATCCCTCCATAAACCTATAAAACATACCCAAATATCAAAAACAAAGTTCTCAATCATGTCAATGGCCCAAAATCATCAAAACCTAAGCTTCAAACAACTCAAAAACTCACTAAAAGATAGAATCCAATTCAAAACTTAAGAAATTTTAGGGAATGGAAATTCTGAAATTCAAAGTTTAAATTACCTTTGCTTGTGTCGTTACTCGCTAAATCCTCCGGCTAATAACTTCTAATCTTTCTTAGAATCGTTATGATTTGATCCTTGCTTGAATATAAGTCCTAAAACTCGAGTTTCCTTTAAAAATGCAACCGGCAGTAAAAATGATAACAGGAGAAAGAGAAAAGTGTTTGAATGTGTTCTTCTGTTTCTGTCAAGTTACTTCGAACTCAAGTAACCTTAAGTAAAACCTTTAGGGTCCCTAAAATGCCCCACGGGTAAAATAGTCAAAATACCCAGAATTTCTTCCTGGTCTCACTAACTTCAAATATATCATCAAATATTCAAACCCATTACCCAATATTCCGGTAATGAACTAAATACCCAAAATATCCCTTGACTCACCCTGAGTCAAGTATTAATCTCGTTGTGCCTTTCACACTAGCTTACTCCTTAGTATCGCCTTGTGCCGATTAACCCAAATATATCCACATAATAATGTGGTATCGCACAAATATCACATATATGCCAAATATATCCATAACGTGCCAAACCACGAAAATTGCCCTTCTAATAAGAAACGGGCCCACATGCTAAACTAATACACCTAAACATGCATGTCAAGTCATATAATAATATAACTCACATAATTACACACATATATAACACATAAATATGTAATTTCTATAATTGGCCATCCTGGTCACCTAATCAAGATCATAAGCCTTATTAGGTAATTTGAGATGTTACAATAATTATATATATATTAAAAGTGAACGAATTTTTATTAAAATTATAGACAATATTTTGCCATAATTTTTTTAATACATTTATGTCATACATTATATTAAACATATTTTATTTATTTTTATGATATTTTTTATTTTTTTAAAATTTATATGGCAATTAAAAAATATAATAAAAATAAATACATGTTTGAATAAACATGTTTACAACTTTAAAATTAAGCAAACGTGCATTGTACGTTGTTTCTACCTAGTGTATATATATATTTTGTCCAGGTTTATTTTACAATTCTTTTATGTGATATTTATTATGCTTAGGCATGCAAATATATTTTTCTTTTTGAGGAAACATATATTTTAGCAAATAAATCTTTAAAATTAACATTTATATCAAGTAGATCTCTTCATAATTCATTTTCGTCACTTCTTTCCATCATAAGTCTTATTTTTCCCCTATGAACATTGTCATTTCATTTCAGTCCTAATAAAAATTTAGAGAGTGCCAAATAGATTTTATTTCTCCCACTTAGGAACCACTTTTCAATCATTTTCAAGTATGGGATCTAGAAATACATTAGGTACTTAAATAATGATAAACCCATTTTTTTGTCCGAAATGAAAAATCCTTTTTGATTTTTAATTCATTTATAAGATTATTATTTTTAGCAATTAGTGTTTGATCATGTGAGGAGTTAATAAGAGGATAGTTTTCTAGTAAAAATAATAAATAAATAATTTTATATATAAAAAAATGTGTATCTAATAAATTCTTGATTTAACGTTTTTATTTTCTTTTTCCTACCAACTTTAACAGAATCTGTTAACTTTAACATTTTCTTTAAATTTAAAAACAATAAAGTAAAAAAAACTACGAAATTTTATAGAAGTTGTCTTAGTGTTTTAATCATAACTTTCAATTCAATAGTTTGAATTTAATGAATTAGATACTGATGGAAAAAGAAATGAAAAATATATAACTTTGTATGAAATATTATTTTTCAAATTCTCATTATTTAGGAGTCAAAAGTTGATTGTAAGTTAGAGGTTTGGTTAAATATGAAGTTTCACATATTTTTAAAAGTTGAAGTTATTTGATTTAATTTCATATTAAACATATGTTTATTTGAGTTGTTTTTTATATTTAAAATTAAAAATATTAGTGGTGGTAAAATTATATCATATGAAAATACAATTGAGATATTTACACATTTACAATTTTATATATAAAGACATTTATTTATCTATTGTACACTACTTATCTCAATTATATTATATTTTAATTTATTTTGACATTATTCATATATAATAGTTATAAATAATATTAATAATAACTCTTCTTTCTCTCACTTTCTTTTCGACTGAGCACCTATTCTTCTCTCTACATATTTTTAAATGTATTTTTTTTAATCATGCTTCGTGCCTATTTGCTTTAATTGTATTTTTTTTCTTTCAATTGTATCTTTTTTCAATAGGTATGTATTTTTTTTAATCATACTTCATGACTTTTTGCTTTAATTGTATTTATACTGTGGATCACTCTTCTATAATTGAATTATTTGGGTATTATATTCCTAAGATTGAGTGTCAAAAGATTGCTTCCAACATAGTAGCTCAAAATTTAAATAGATCATCCCTTCTTTCTTCTCTAAATAGATCATTGTTTCTTTCTTCTCTTATATTTTGTCATTTATAATGATAATATTTTAGTCATAAATTTTATATCCATGATTTCAATTTCAGTATTTTAAGCATCTTCTTTTATTATATATAATATTATTTATTTATTAAAAATTTACATAACAATTAAAAAATATAAAATAACAAATTCTCTAAATAAAATTAAATAAACACGTGCTTTCACCTTATCTCTTCTATATAATAAGTGTGTAGATAACGGAAATTCTTGGTTTTAATGGTTTTTTATTTTTTTAATGTTAACTTTAATTGAATATGCTTATATTTAACAGAATATTCTTATATTTAACCATTTGTAAATACGTAAACTTAAATAAAATAAAATAAATAATTTAAAAAATTAAAATAAGATATTTTTGAGATATTTTACAATGATAATTATTTAAAAATAATAAATAATTAAACAAATTAAAATATTATATTTTTCAGATATTATACAATAATAATTATTTTAATATAATAAATAATTAACAAATTAAAATATGATATTTTCAGATATTTTACAATAATAATTATTTAAAAATAATAAAATTATACTTTTTAGAACTTAAATAAAATTTAATTGAACTTAAACTCACATAGAATAATATCATATTAAACATATAATATAATCTAATGTAAATTAGCAACAAATTATTTTTTTTAAAAAAAAACTAGCAAGAAACTTAAATTTAAAATACACGTATAATGTTTAATATTACATTAAACATATAATATATAATCTCTTGTTGTCACTCCCAAATTAAAAAACTAAAACAAACATAGACTTAAACAAACAAAAATTATTTAATTAAAATAAGATATTTATTTCAAAATTTATATGACATTAATATAAATTTAATAAAAATAATTAATAATTCTATAAATAAAACCAAACAAACGTGTATGTTGCACGTTGTTTGTATCTAGTATATCTATACAAGTGTCAATAATTTGTTGTGCTTCACTTATAATTTATTTATCCAACCACCTTTTGTATATTAATATAAATTATACTATTTTGATAATTTTAAATCTATTTATTTTATTGAAACATAACTCTTTTACAACTAAAAAATTAATTTCTATGAATAATCCTTTTTGTCATTTACTTATCTCTTTTTTTGGTTAACTTTTCAATTTATGATAATGGAGATAAATGATAATGTGAATATATATACTTATATTTCACATAAAAAATATATATGTATGATAATATTAGTTTTAATATATATATAGAAAAAACATATATAGTGTGTCATTTATGTATAAATATTACTAATAATTAAATAATATTATAAAATATTAATTTCAAGACATATTTAATACTATTATATCATAAATAAATAAAATAATACTAAAATTAATTATTTCTATAACTAAATATAAAAGTTCTTTAAAAAATATATACACTAAGAATGCCATTTTGGATATTTTAGATTTTTTTAAGTCATTTATTAGTTAAAATTTATTATCTCATATTCATTTGGTTAATAATTTTTTTTTTCTACCATCTAACATAATTTTGTTATATTCAAATGGTACAATTATAATATAAAATTGTAAGTCATTTTATGACATTAGTTGGTACTTTATATTATCTCTTATTCTTTTAAATAATAATTTTTTTGTACAATTTTATATTCAAATGTTAGTGTGTAATTCACTTTTAGGAATGAGAATAGTACAAATCTGGGATGATTTACCAATTACCGTCCCCATTCTCATAAGTTACTTATATAACCATACCTGTCCCATTAATCTTGAGGGATGATGCATATATTAACCAATAAATAATAAAGAATAACCATGGTTATCCATATCCATATCCATTGATAATAATAAAATAACAAAAAAAATTAATTAAATAAAATGATCATCAATTTAATTTTATATTTTATAATTTAAATACAAAAAATAAAAATAATATTCTAAATAGTATCCAACATAAAATCTAATAATATTAAATATATATTCATAATTTACTAAGTGAAATATAGTAAAACATCAAACAAATTCTTTAAGTTTCTATTAATATTAGAAATATATTATATTTCTAATAATATATAAGTACAATAAAATCATATATATAATATAGAAACTAACAAAATAAAATAATTATTATATATATCTAGATGGGTATGGGGCAGATTATGCTAATGTTGTACCCATACCATACCCATATATATGCGAGGTAGTTATTCTCCGCCCCGATCATCTTTCTCATTTGATGGTTTCTCTAATTCGCCCCATTCTGATTGAATAATCATAGGTACTCATAACCATGAGTTATATTGACATCCCTAGTTATTTTATGACATTAATTCGTAGTTTATTATCTCATATTTATTTAATTAATAATATATTTTTTTCTATATTCTAACCTAAATCTTGTTATATTCAAAATGTTTGGTTCAATCTTTCAAACAAGAAAGAAAAATTCAGTTTGTTATATTCAAAGTGCAAATAAAACTAAATATAAATATGTTTAACTTATAAAGAAAATTATGTTTACCTTTTTTTCGTTTGTTTAAATGGTAGGTAAACATTTTTTTTTTGATGAAAAGGAATATATATTGAGAACAAACCAAACAAATACAACCACTCCAGATAACTCTCAATTACAAAGCCTTACACCTGAACAACTTTATCAAAAAAAGCTAGATCATTTTTCCTAAATTTCTTCTTAGGATGACTAAGAAGCCTACCCCTCACAAAGTACTTGATCATTTTAATAACAAAGTCCACAGAAAAAGAACTAAACTTAAAGATACAATTGTTCCTATTCCTCCATAACATGTAAACAGCTGCTGCTAAAGCAGCAGAAACAATAATTTGCTTCAGCCCCTTCGGCTTACCAGCCATCCAAGAACACCACTCACCATACTGATTCGGCCATATACCTCTTCCCAGCCAGGTTTCCACCTGAGATCTAACCTGCCGAGAGAAAGGACACTAAAAAAAAAGATGAGAGTGGGACTCTTGCTCCTCTTCACACACCGGGCAGAGCACTGAGGGCAGATCCAAATGACAAAGACTTAGCTTATCTCGAGTAAGCAGATGGCCCAAAGTAGCCTGCCAAAGAATGAACCTATGCTTAGGCACAATCAAAGTGTTCCAAACCACATTCGCAAAGTTAACTCTGTCCTTGTTAAGTAACCTGTGATACAGAACTTTCAAACAAAGTTTGCTATGATTGACTGCCTCAGCAAGCCTATGAACAGGGAAGTCGTCTCTAAGCTTAACCAATCTTCTCCAATACCAACTCACATCCTGAGGAGCTCTATAATTCCAGAAGTCTTGACCCTTCAGATAGATAGAATCCACCCACTTAACCCAAAGAATATCTTGCTTAGAAGATACAGCCCAAACAAACTTGGCAAGAAGCACTTTATTCCATTTACAACTATCCTTGAAACCAAGACCACCCATGCATTTAGGCAGGCACACCTGATCCCAGGCAGTCTAATGCATCTTACTTCGCTGAATATTACTGTCCTTAACTCCCCAAAGGAAGTTTCTGCATAACCGATCCACCTCCTTGGAGACACTCTTAGGGAGAATGAAAATACTCATCCAAAAAGATCTTATACTCAGAAGCACAGAGTTAATTAATTGCGCCCTCCCTGCAAAAGATAGGTGAAGACTCGCCCAAGTATGTAATTTCAACTGAATCTTTTTTATAATGATAGCACAATCACCAACCTTCCATCTTGTTGTTCGAAGAGGAACTCCCAAATATTTTAGGGGGAAATTTCCTTCAGAGAATCGGAGCCCCTCAAGCAATTTTTGAGTCTCTTTTTCAGCCACACCACCAAAATAAACCTGAGATTTGTCATTATTAGCAGTCAAACCAGAAGCACAACAGAACGCATTAAAACTATCCCTTATAATCTGAACGGAGCTATTGACCCCCTTGCAAAAAATGACGAAGTCGTCTGCAAAATAGAGATTGACAATTTTAAGGTGCTTACATTTAGGATGAAACCGAAACCCCTTCTCCAAGGAAGCTTGCCTTAGTAATCAGGTACAGTATTCCATAGCTAATACAAACAACAATGGAGAAATCGGGTCCCCTTGCCTAAGACCCTTCTGACCTTTAAACTCCCCTTGAACCTTCCCATTCATAAGTATCAAATAAGTTGGATCCTTGAAGCAAGCCATAACCCATTTGATGAATTTATCCGGAAAACAGAATTCAGTGAGAATGTCCTCCAAAAAATTCCAATCTAGCATATCATAGGCTTTGCTCAAGTCAATTTTCAAAACACACCTAGGGGAAATGTTTTTCCTCTTATAACCTTTAATAATATCTTGAAGAATATGAATATTATACGCCAATAACCTGTTTTAAACAAAGGCTCCTTGATTTTGATGAACAAGACTTGGAAGCACCTTTGCCAATCTACCACAATGCATTTTAGAAATGCACTTGTAAATAGAATTGCAACACGCAATAGGCTTATAATCCGCTGCCCAAGAAGGAGTCTCAGTCTTAGGGATCAAGGAAATAGTAGCCTTATTAACTTCCTCTGGAAGATTACCACACTCAAAAAATCCAGAATGGCTGCTGAGATTTCAGCCTCTAACTCGCTCCATAACACTTTGAAAAAGCCAGAGCCAAACCCATCCGGCCCCGGACTTTTAATAGAGTTAATGCTAAACAAAGCGTCTTTAACTTCCTTGGTAGTGAATGGCTTCACTAAACTAACCTGCTGGTCTAGGGTCAGTTTATGACCGAGACCAAAACAGGATCTCTGAATGGATCTAGAGGCCAAGCTTTTGCTTCCCATAATTTTCTGGAAATGAGTCACAAAGTGATCAACAACATCATCAAAATTTTCAATACTCTGACCAGATTCAGTCACTACAGAAGTGATCAGTTAGAGGCTCTCCTTTGTTTTAAACAGGCGTGAAAATAAGCCGTGTTGTCATCACCAAAACGCAGCCAATCTACTTTGCTTTTCTGTCTCAGGAAACTCTCATAAATTCTGGCATGGTACTCCAACTTGTCACCTGCTGCAGCTTCTAGTTTTTGAAGATCAACCGAGTGAGGATTACTCTGAAGGGATAACTGAGCATCCTAAAACTTCTCCTTAGCCAACACATAATTCTGAGCAACATCTCCCATGATATTCTTATTGAAATTTCGAAGCACAAACTGAAGCCTGCTCAATTTTTTATAGATACGATCCAGCCCAGACCCTTGTATAGGCTTGCACCAGCTTTGCATGACAGTAGTCTTAAATTTTTCATGATTTGTCCACATATTGAAGAACCTGAATAGATTAACACCACAATTCACAGAAGCTTCTGGTTTGATAATGCAGTAGCAGTGGTCAGAAAGCAATTCCCAGTTGAACACAGCCTCAGATTGAGGAAAAATGTCTAACCAATCTCGAGTAGATTCGATCTTCATTAGCCTGTTTATTAGTCCAAGTAAAATGAGATCCTCTAGCACGTAATTCATCCACTAAACCCAAGGCCCTCCAATTTTGAGCATCAGATAATTCAAGGGAAGAAATAGCGCGACCACCAATTCTGTCTGCACCCTCAAAAACAGCATTAAAGTCCCCAGCTAACAGCCAAGGAGTAGCTGGGAAACAAAGACTAGACAGATCCCTCCAAAGAGCCACTCTTTCTTCAATCGAATTTCTACCATAAACAAACGTCACACAAAACAATTTATTAGTCCTTAGACCATTAACACAAACATGAAGTAACTGATCAGTCTCCTTAAGAACATCAACAGACACCAAACTTTGCTGCCATATAAGCAACAATCTGCCTTCTGAAATTGAACCAGAAAAATAGCTCCAGCCTCTGAAAAAAGATTGCATCATATTCTTAATCTTATCCCCCCAAAGTTTGGTCTCCAACAAGGCACCTATACCAATTTTATTCACAAAACAAAAGGAACTCAGAGATTTCTGTTTCTCTCCCTTATTAATACCTCTAACATTCCAGCTAAGAATGTTGTGATTCTCCATGAAACAAACTTGTTGAAGTTAGTCCCAAGTTTTCAACCTCCATAACCTTATCTTGCAAAGCACTATAGGAATTCGTCAAAGTTTTCTTTGCCCTATGAATAGCCTTCTTATTCCCTCCAACCCGTTTAGGGGTAACCCAGTCCGAATTACCTCTGTCATTGGTCTTAGTATCTGGTGTTCGATTCTGGTTTACAACAGATGAATCACGATCAGTTTGCTTTGATATCTCCTGGGGCTTATCCAACTCCTTAGTAACCACATTATGAGTCTCAGTATCCACACTCCCATTCACTGCATCTTTGACCTCTGAAACAAACGTCTGATCCACAGGGACTTGTCTAGCCTCATCCTCTTCAATCCTGTTTTTTTGCCTCCAAATCTCAGATGGTTTCTTATTACACATTATTTCAGTATGGCCATATACTTTACACCCCCTACATTGAGTAGGAAGCCACTCAAATTCCAGAAGCTGTTCCATTAGCTGCCTTTTCTCGTTGAGAAATTGAACCGATTTAGGGAGATCCTCCGAGAGTTCTATCTCCACTAAAACTCTAGCAAATTGCATCATAGATCTGTCCTTCGTAACTTTATCTACCAAAATCGGTACCCCAATCGTGCTCATAAGAGCACTCAAGCACTTAGTGCCCCAATATTGCAGCCCAAGACCTGGCAGTCTAACCCACACAGAAACTGACTTCACTGCCTTAAGAGTGTCTAAATCAGCAGACCAAGGCTTCACTATCACTAGTTTTCTATCAAAATGTAGCACCCCAGCTTCCAAAACTAGATCCCTAGTGACTTCATCACGAAATTTTACAAGTGTAAACCCATTATTCAGTCTAGCAATTCTCTCAATGCCAAGTTTACCCCATATCCTCTTGATAAAACCTTCAAAAACAGCAAATGGAGGGTTAGCCCCAAGCACCTGGCATACCACCGCTGAACTCCAGAATGAGATTTCAACTTGGATCTCGTCCAAGTCGACTTGAGCTATTCGTTGGCCCTCTCGAACCACTGGTTCCTCAAACCTGAGTTTTGCCTCTCCTTGATTTGGAAGCAAGGCTCGGAACTGAGACCATTTATCCATCGCCTAGCTCTGAAAATTACCTACATTCTCAACCAGCTCCTCCTCTATCTCGCCTACTTTCCTACCTCCAAAAGATGTTTCATCAAATTCAGATGGACCTTGAATTCCAGATTCTGGAAAATCCAACATCGAATCGGTAAACACTTCTTCCATCTCCTCCGGAATAGCTTCATCAACCTCAGATCGCTGACCCTCAACCGTCTCATATCGTTTGATACCCTTTATTTTCGTAAAATATCGTTTGCTACCCTGTGTTTATAATAATGCTCATTTGATACCCTGTATTTTAAAATCGTACATATTTGATGCTTTGTATTTTAAAATCGTACATTTTTAGTACCCTAAACTCAAATTTAATTAATAATTTTTTCTAATTTAATCAAGCTGCTCTCAATTATATGAGTTCCAAATTCAAATTTAATTACTTAATTACATATAACTAATGACAGTTTGATCATATTGACAAAATTTTATTTATCAAATATGAGTCTAGGATACCAAATATGTATGATTTTAAAATACAAAGTACCATATGAGCATTATTGAAAAAAAAGAGTACCAAATACTTTGCAAAAATACAAAGTACCAAATAAGTAAATTCCCTTGTTTAAATAAAAGTCCACATTATATTAATACATCAAATCATCATCTACCCAGTGAGTGATACAACGAGCAATAACATCGGAAGATAAACACTCAGGTGGTGTTTGGTTTGATGGAATGAGATTAGAATGGTAAAGTGAATTGATTATGATGATTGGTTTGTTGTTGGAATGAACATTAGATTCATCATTATTTTGTTTGGTTTGGTATGGGAATGGAATTGAATAAGTGATAAATTGACAAAAAATCCGTACATCAATTATGTTTTTTTTAATATTTATAATAGAATAAATTAAAATGATATTTATGATTTAATATATAACAAAATAATATTAATATTTTAAACACGTTGAATTATTTAAATAAAAATATCTAAAAATTATTTTTCATTAAAATTCTGTAAATATTTTTAAATAAATTAACAAAAATGAATCTTAGATGAATAAAAATAATCTTACATCTTGAATAATAATAATAATAATAATAATAATAATAATAATAATAATATACACATTTATACTTTTAAAAAATATATATACACACTTTGTCACCTATACAATTCTATAATAATAAATCTTATATATATAGGAAATTTTTTAGGTAGTGAGTGTTTTAATAACTATAAATATGTATTTTTGGTATATGGATAAGTTGTAACTCTATTTTTTTTTACATGATAGTGTATAATGTAGTTATAGGAGACCTCTCACAAGTTTTCAAGAAATTCTGGAGGATTTAGAATACTGAAATCAGGATTTAAATAGCCTATTGCATGCACGTATAAATATTGAAACAAACCCGCATGCAACAAGCTATTTGAATCTTGATTTCGGCATCCTAAATTATTCGAAATTTCTTAAAAATTTGTGGGAGGTTCCCTGTGACAACATTATACACATTCATATAAAAAAAAATTAGAGTTGCAACTTATCCATGTATAGAAAAAACTAAAAATACCTATCGATAGTGATTAAAAATAATCACTACTATAGTGGTATATATATATATGAACATATATTGAAGACTTATATGATTTTTTTAAATAGACTTATTGTCAACGCGGTTCTTCGCCAACAGGTAATTATACGAATAAACGGGATGGATTGGTGCTAAATAGTGAACCGTACTATGAAAATGTCGTAACTCTAAACTTGCGAAATTAGTATCGTGGGAAGGTTATCACCCCTTTCCTATTTAGGTGGTTCGAAGGTTAAAATCCTTCTAGTCCACCAGTCAATATTATTGATATCTCTTGAGTATTCCTTACAGAGTGTTTCTTTACCACAAAAACGCCAGCCCTTTGCAACGTTTAGGATCTTGGTATTTATAGGGAGAAGATACCTGGGCGTTGGTAAAGGGGGTCATCCCGTGACCTTCTTTCCCATCATGTCATCTCTGTGACACTGATGATTAATTCCTTAAACCTGACAATGAGGTGTTGTCTAATCAATAGGTAAGGGGAGATAATGGGCCGCATGACCCAAACCAGTCGTGGGGTGCTTGAACGCGCGCGTTTATACTGCGTGTCTGAGAATTCAGGAATGGAGTAGACACATGATCTCTGATATGTGCACGTTTACATTACGTGGTAGCCTTTAGAAGGATTCGAGTGTCAGATCTATGCAGCACCTCGGGCTTGATGTAGCGCCAGCTCATGATATCCATACTGATGATCCACTGCCTTCGAGTAGACTGTTAACTCTCTGATCAGCTCGGGCTAGGGAGGTGGAGACTCGTAACAGCAGCTCCGGGTGGACGATTTACACGTGGCGGACTGAATTATGCCTTTTTCCAGGTCGCTAATAACTCGCGGATATTTAGGGCGTACACTTATATATTTATAAATATAAACATATTAAAAAATATATATTTATATATATATATAAAGCACAATAGGCACATAACCAATGGGTAAAATGGCCCATTTTATTTTCAAATTAATAATAGAAATCTTTTCCAACTCATTCCATTAGTTTAGCACTTGAATTAAGATTCCATTAGTTGTAGGAATAAATGATTACCATGGAATGAATTCTTAAAGTAAAAAAGTCAAACCAAACTATGGAATGGGAACTTTGATTCCATTCTCAGTACCATTCAAGAAAACCACACATGACCTTAAAGTACTCTTGAGTACTAAGTTTTGCTAAAGTATCCACCACTCGATTCCTTTGTCACGGAATAAAGTAACAAAGATCAACATGGCAAAGTGACATGAAATATTGGATATCCCCTACAATAAGGTCATCTGTTACACCCCGATTTCGAGAATGAGAATTTGATCTTGAAATCCAGGCTCGTAAGGTATAAGCTCGAGACTAGCACAGTCGTCATGTGATCAGCAAGTCAGAGACAGCCTCGCTGAGCAGTAAATGTGACAACGTCGGGATTGGTGAGCTCGGGAACTACGTAGTCTCAAAGGTGTTTTGAGGTTATAAGTTAGGCTCGCAACTCGCAGTGGCAGTGGTTCAACACTTGTATAAATTTCTTGATTTATTTCCTGCCCCCAGGCAAGAAGATTCGAGCTCGAGTATTGTAAGCTCGAAGAGGATGGTCTCGTCAACATCACTTGTTAAGAACATAGGGGAACCAAGGTGACGAGCTCGTCATAGGTAAACGGACTTGAAGGTATGTGAATCTAGCGTCCAAGCTCGCAAGCTGTGTGTGAACATGTTTATTGTTGTAAAATCCCTATGTTTATAGGATCTCGTGTAAATTTTTATTAAATCCCAAATTTCATGGGATATTACCGCGTCGTAGTAACTAATGCATTTAATGGCATTATTTTAATTGATTTTGTAGAATAACTCCTCGAAATCTGTGGGAAGAGATTCGGTAAACCACTCTATAAATAGAGTCAGACGATTCATTTGTAGAGGAGGGAAAAATGAATATTGGAAAAACTCTGTACAATTGCTTCCAGAAAGCTATCAGAGAATTCTGAGAAGTTAATAACACAGACTCGTGAACTAGGTAGATTTTAACTGCTGAACCATGTAAAAAATCGTGTCTATATTATTTGTTTCCTCTGGTATATTTAGTTTAATTGCTCATATTTTCTAAGTTGACAAAAAACAGTATCAACAGTTTGGAGCTTTCATTGAGAGCAATTAAACAAGACGTGAGTTTGTTTAGTCAGAAAGCCTTTCGAATCATCAACGGCCACTGCGAGTAACCCCAGTACGGGTGAGCGACTAATGCCCAATATACCTGAGGAGAATATTCCTCATGCTGAAGATTACCCACGACGGTCTGGAAAGCAGCCCATGATGGATCCAGATCCTGAAGAAAGGAGCTATTCATCCAACTCTCGACGGTCGCCTGCCCCCAAGCCTGAGGAGGATATGTATTATAATCCTGAAAGATATGTTCCAATTGTGGAACTTGAAAATCACCAACTGCGCAAACAGTTGGCAGAAGCAACAAAGAGCAATGAAGAGTTAGCCAGACAGGTTGCTAGCACCCAAGCACCTCGGAGGAAGACTAGGGGACATCCTTGTGGGAGCACGACCACCAGAAGAGCGGGGCAGGTGCTGCCACCAGCATCCCAGCCATTTCAGCTAAGGCCCCGGAGGAGTAACCAGGCTGTGGGTGTTGCCAACCTGACTGCAAAAGCACAAACAGGAACGGGAAATAACCGAGCCCCCTCAATGGCTCAGAACCCGAATCCTGATGTTGTGCAAAACAACCCGGAGCCTGACTAGGAAAATTTGGGACCATCTAGGCCCGGCAATGGGAGATAGCCACCATCTCCCATAAGACACCCACCATCGCCAATAAGGCATCCATCGCCAATCCAAGAGGTTCCACGAACTGCACATTGAGATGGAAATCGACGGGCTAGGCATGGAGAGGGGAATGAAAGAGAAGCTACCCGAGATCGCAGGGATCCTCAGCCTACGGGAAGCCAACTGTCAAGATCACAGACTGCTGGGACAAGAAGGCCAATAAGGGACCCACCTTGTAATCGCCAAGCTATGAGTTATGTAAGTGAAAACTAAGATTACACTCGTTCCATGAACATTTACAACATGGAATCGAGACATGCGAGGAATCGAGGGAATCACCTTGATCTGTGGGAACACTTAAACCACAATTAGGGTCGAGACAATTCCCCGAACCTAGATCTGCGAGACCATCTGAACGACCGCAAACAGCCAGCGTATAACCCTGCACCAAGACAGGGAGCTGGAGTTTTTATTAACGATAACCAGCCCCCTCAGGTCCAGGCTAGACCACCAGTGGATATATTCCAAGAAAAGATTGAACAATTAGAGAGAGCATTCAGGCTCTTACAGAATGAGCGTGGCAGTGACAAGGGTGAAGAGTTTTATGAAGAGCTCGAGTTTTTTGCCCCACATATCTCCAACACCCCGTTCCCACAGGGATTCAGGATACATCAGGTCACCCGCCATTTGACAGAAGCTCGGATCCCTATATCAATCTGAGCACGTTCAACACCATTATGCGAGCCAACGATGTTGGTTACGAGCTCATGTGTATGCTGTTCCCAACCACACTTACAGGTCCAGCAAAAATTTGGTTTGAGAAGTTCAAAAGGCATTCGATCACGTCTTGGGATCAATTGTCTAGGGACTTTAAAAAACAATTTAAGGCTATGGTTGGAATCAGGCCCGAGGCCTCAGTCCTAACCAACGTCTGACAATAACAAAATGAGTCTCTAAAAAGTTACCTCACGAGGTTTAACTTAGAAGTGGCCCGAGTTCGAGATGTCGATGATAGTGGTCACCTGATGGCGGTTATAGCAGGCGTAATGCCGGGAAGTCCCCTCTGGGAAGACTTACAAAGGCAACCTGTCAAGTCTTTAACTGAGTTCAATCTAAGGGCCCAAAGTTTTGTCAATGTAGAAGAGGCGAGGTCAGTGCTGAACATGACCTCTCAGCCCGTAACTACAACGACAAACATGAATGCTGCCTTGACCTCAGTAGTCCCCTCAACTTCAAAACCCCCTAGGGATAACCCTTCTAAAAGGAAGAAAAACGAAGGGAATAACCTCGAGGCAGATGGAGGGAAGAAGAAGAAGGGGGACATATATTTCTCTGTATACAAGGTGTATACCGAGCTCAACGAGTCTTGGGAGAATATCTACCTGGCTAATGAAAACCATGTCCCATTCCGACGACCTGACCCCATGAGGAACCAAAAAGCAAAGAGAGATTCAAATAAATATTGTAGATTTCACTGAGATATTGAACATACAACCGATCAGTGTCAATAGCTGAAAGATGAGATCAAAGGTTTGATCTTGAGGGGTTATTTCGGACAGTATGTTAGAAACCGACATCCCAATCAAGCTTCCACAAGCCAAAGGGCAGCAGTTGCACCACCTGCCCAAAACAATAACTCCGGAGCTCGGGAGGATGAGCGACCCCCTCCGATTGATGGAGAAGATGTAATAACCATCTCGGGAGGACCTCATATTGCAGGTTCAGGCAGGAATGCCCAAAAGAGATATGTGAATGAGCTCAAGACAGGCGATGGTTCTCCCTACGAACTCGAATCACGATCTCCGAAACAACAAAGGGTTGAGACTCAACCCATAAATTTTACTGAAGAGGACGCGTCACACGTCCAGTTTCCCCTTAACGACCCCGTGGTCATAACCCTCCAACTCGCGAACAAGAGGGTACGCCGAGTCCTGATTGATAACGGGAGCTCGGTGAATATCTTCTATAAAGCCACTCTAGAAAAGATGAGACTCACGCTTCATGATCTAAAAGCATGTGCAACCAAACTGTATGGTTTTTGAGAAGAAGGGATTGCATGTATGAGATCCATTGAACTCCCCATGACCTTGGGAGTCTATCCAGTCTCTGTAACCAAGATGATGGAGTTTTTCGTGGTGGACCTCCCATCGGCCTATATTGTACTACTCGGGAGACCCGCCCTAGTTGGGCTGGGGGCAGTGTCATCTGTTAGGCACCTGGCCATCAAGTTCCCGACTTCTAGTGGCATCGGGATGCTGAAAGGGGACCAGCTGGCGGGGAGGGAATGTTATAGCATCTTTGTTAGGGGAAAGAAGAAAACAAGTGGACAGGCACTTGTAATTATTCAGAACAAAGATGGGATGGTCTTCGAGAAAGATGAAGAGATCGACCATAGAATAGACGAAAGGGCTGACCTCGAACCTCTAGAAGAGCTCAAGAAAGTCAAGCTCGAAGAAACAGACCCCACAAAGATAGTAAAGGTGGGTAAGAATCTTTTTGAAGAAGCGAAATAACAATTAATCCGCTTCTTAAAAGAAAACCAAGATGTATTTGCATGGTCACACTTGGACATGGTGGGAATCAGTCCAAATGTCATGAGTCATACACTTAGCATCAATGAAAGCTTCCCACTGAAACAGCAAAAGGGAAGACTCCTAGATGACGATAGAAAGAAGGCTGTCAAGGAAGAAGTCGACAGGTTAAAGGAAAATCCATTCATACGAGACGCCTTCTATCCTGATTGGATTACCAATCCAGTGTAGGTTCCGAAGCCCAATGGTACGTGGTGAACCTGTATCAATTACTCCGACCTTAACAAGGCATGCCCTAAAGATTGTTTCCCCTTACCTCAGATTGGTCAACTCATAGATGCCATTGCAGGTCATGGCATCATGTCGTTCATGGATGCTTATTCTGGATATAACCAGATCTCTATGCACGCGCCGGACCAAGAGAATACAAGATTTGTAACCGATAAAGGGCTATAATGCTATAATGTCATGCCTTTCAGACTCAAAAATGCTGGAGCAACGTACCAAAGATTGGTAAATAGAATGTTCACTGAGCAGATAGGTAATAACATGGAAGTTTATGTTGACGACATGCTAGTCAAGTCCAAACATAACAATAACAATGTGGATGATCTCGCGGAATGCTTCACCGTACTACGGAAATATAACATGAAACGCAACCCACAAAAATGCGCTTTCAGAGTATCTTCAATAAAGTTTCTGGGGTTCATAGGGAATGCGCTAGGAATAGAGGTTAATCCTGACAAGATCAAGGCATTGATTGATATGCCCTCACCTCAAAAGCATAAGGATGTCCAGAGTTTAACTGGATGAATGGCGGCACTAAGTAGGTTTGTTTCAAAATCTAAAGATTGTTGTCTTCCTTTTTTAAACCTTATGAAGTTGAAATACCTACAATACGGAGTCATGCCTACAATCAGGCCTCGAACCTCTCCCAGCTCGAAGAAAGTATAGACCTTATGGTAGAAAGACGAGATGAAGCTCAACTGAGAAATGTCGTATATCAGCAACGAACTACCCGATATTTCAATAAAAAGGTTCGAGATAGAAAATTCGGATTGGGAGACATGGTATTAAGACATGTATTCCTGGCTACAAGGGACCCGTCGGCTGGTGTACTCGGACCTAACTGGGAAGGACCTTACCAGATCGAGTCTATTATCTGACTTGGGGTTTATAAATTGACGAAGTTGAATGGAGAACTGGTATCGCGAGCTTGGAATGGTGAACATCTACGACCCTACTATTAGTAGTGTAGGGTAAAGTTTTATTATAACCAAGCTTGTTTATTTTTAGGACTTTTTATTATTAAAATGTTAAACTTTGCTAAAAAGTTATTTTTTTACTTAATGTTGTATTTCTCGCAAACTCTCTTAATTCAATAACCTATGGTCATACTCATAGGATATTAAGGGGGCATCAATGGTATACAATAATACCATAAGTTTGAAAAAATAACATAGAATAAAGTGTCTAGATATAACCAAATACGCGAGCTAAAATGATCTGGACATAACCAGATTATCAAAATTATAAGTGTCTGGATACAACCAGATACGCTAGCTAAGATGATCTGGACATAACCAGATTATCAAAATTATAAGTGTCTGGATATAACCAGATATGCGAGCTAAGATGATCTGGACATAACCAGATTATCAAAATTACAAGTGTATGGATTACAAACCAGACACGAGCTAAATAAGTTTGGAACAAACCAGCTAAAACTAATCGACAGAAAGATGGAATATAAATAAACCTACTTCGAGCAAAGTCGTGTTCGAGGCTGGGATATTTTGCAAAAAAGATACTTTCGACCTCACAACCTTGGGGAGCTACTCGAGGAAGAACAAAAGTGACTAGAAAAGCAAGATATAACTAAACTACTAATCTTACATGTCATATAAGCACTTTCGAGTGCATGGTGAAAGTAAGGTTCGACCTTGACAAATAACGAGATCGGACATGGATACATCAAGTAAACTGTGCATGAATGCATTGAAAGTCGAGCTTAAATCCAACAAATGTGTTTGTACGAATAAACAAACATAAACGAAAACCTTTAATATAAGATGCTTGAAATATTTCGACCCAGAAATGTAAAGAAAAAATATTAAAGTAAAAGCTGAATGTAAAAATCAAGTGTATAAAGGTTATCGAGCAAAGATAATCATGTACTATTTGAACAAGTATAAAATAGCCCTAAAGCAAGCTATACATTGTCTTTGCCCCGAGGGCTTAAATAAAAAAAAGAGGGTTACAAAAACTTAATGGGACGTAGCCCATGACCTCCCTTTTATGAAGCAAGTGCATCCTCCTTGGCAGCATCAGGCTTCTTCGCCGCCTTTTCGGCCTCCTCCTTGGTGTCTTCCTCGTCTAGCCGAGCCTGCCACCTCTCAAGGAACTCATCTTTTTGGCCCAGATTCGGTACATGGACATATAAACAGCATGATCTTTCTTCCGCTTGAACACCTAAAAAAGGCAAGCCTTCTCACCTTCGATTATATCAAAGGTGGCCTTCTTCACCTCCTCGAGCTTGGAATTCAGCTCTTCAAGCTCCTTGATTCTAAAGTCCCTCTCCTTGATCTCAGAATCTTTAGCCTCCAGCTTTGACTCGAGCTCAGACTTTGTGGCCTTAAGCTCGTCTGCGAGTTTAATCTGGAGGTTTTTTTACTCTGGAGCATAGCACAAGCTCGAGTGGACTTCGTTATTCAGCTTGTAAATGCAACAAGGGCCTATACACAAACAAAATGGGTTAGAACATATACAAAATAAATCAGAGCAGGCAACATGACAGATTAAAAAGAATTACCGAAGAGATGAGCTCGCTACCCTTGTCATAAAGGGTGTTGTTGTCTCGGCAGGACGTTAGAAATTGCCATTGAGGGGCACCAAGGTTGCTGAAACTTTGGCCAACTCGGGACAGTACATCCGAGCCCAGAGTGGCTCCATGAGTCCCCGTTGCGATGTCGATCATATACTCAGGGGAATAGGTCGAAATCGATAACTAGCATTCCCGAGTGGAGCAAGTTAGCGGGAAAGTCACAACGGGACCCAATACCCGACTTGAGGCGATTCATGGGGTATTTTAGGTATTTAGCACAGTATCAGGTTATCAGGAAACAGGAATAAATAATTGAGAATATATTTGGAGTTAATGAGATTAGGAGGGAATAATGGAAATTTTGACCATTTTACCCTCGGGAATGTTTTTGGTACCCCGAGCCTCGGGATTAGCTTAAAATTACTTAAGCCTTAAGGAAATAAACAAAACACTCATCTTCCTCCCTCACCCAACTGACTCCTCTTCTCTTCATACTCTTTCAACTTTCCTAAGTAAGTTCTTGAGGAATTAAAGAGATTTTGGCTGGAAACCAAGGAATTGAAGGCTCAGGTTAGGATTAAGGATTGCTTGTGGTTAGGAGATCCCCATTCACAACTGAGGTAAGCTTTAAACTTTGTTTTTCATTCATTTCTGTTAAGAGTTTTTTGTGTTCTTGAGCTTATAGCTCAAGGGTTGGATTATTGAGTTTTGATAGGGTTTTCATCAAGTTTTAGGGTTGGTTTTGTTGCTGGGAAGATGTTAAATATGTTATGAGGATTGAATTGTGATTTTATGGTGGATTTGGGGTCGTTTTGATTGAGTTTGGCTGGAGAAAAATGGAGAAATTTTGGGTTCACAGGGTTATGACCCTGTTCTTGGGGCGCCACGATCCAACAGAACCCAGGGCCCTTGGGGGCTTCTGTTTGGGAGGCTCGTCGCGGCCTTCTAGGGCAGGTCACGGTCCGCGTCCCATTCCCAGGAAGAAGGGGGCCACTGACTTGAGGGGCGCGCCACGACCATCAAGGGCAGGTCGCGGTCTGCCTGGGCTGTTTTGGCCACCTTGGGTTTTTAATTACAAAAATTTATTTCTAAGGGCTCGAGATCGATTCTACTGCCCGGTTTAGTAGAATTCGAGGTCCCAGAGGCTAGGACTCGGTCCGGAAGCCTTTATTTGCTCATTATTGACAGAATCCCATATTATGGTTGTGACTAGGTGCAACGCCCTGGATAGCCAAGACCGCTACACTGTGTACTTATAAAGTTGCATGGCTTGCTAATCAAGTCATTTAGTTAAAAACGTGTCACTGAAACCATTAATGTGCTAAGGTTAAAAGATTTTGGTTTCAAAAGAAACATTTCATATAACTAAACATTTTACACATGGGATCCCAAAAAGAACAACGTTTAAAAGTCAGTTTACAAAATTTCCTGAGTTCAGACAATCACTAGCCACTCTAAGGAAAAACAGACGTTGATGGTTCTCCTGTCCTTGTCTCTCCTCAACCGTGGCAGCTAAGCAGCTGCTCATGTACATTCTGCTCTTAGAGCTCTCTGAATCAGGGCTGATCATGTTTGCCCTTGCTTTTACCTGCACCACGAAGCACCCGTGAGCCAAGGTCCAGCAAGAAAACATAACATTATATAACAAGCAATGATAACAGTTGAATAACCCTTTAAGCATGACCATATACTCAACATATTACATTAAACACATAGCACGTAGATACAACCAAGATTCAGCCAGTCAACACTCAGCTACTCAGCATAACAATCCACTAGTCAATAATAACAATTAAATCACATGATAATCAGGGTCGACACCTTAGGTCGCACCCTCTGTTTACCCCACTGACTCCGACCCGCTTAAACCGAGTTCAATGCATATTAAGTTGTCCTTAACTACTAGTGGTTGAGTCGTACCCTGTACGCTAATGTAAACTCTGGCACTCTTAGGCCGCTCATTTACTATTTACATGGCATAATACCATCCTTTATAAATCATACAAAGAAGGGAACCCTTTGTCCCGTTACAAATCCACAACCGGGTGCAATTTTCTTACCTTTAGTTTCCAAGTGCACTGATCACGTGCGATGCTTCTTGAGGACAATCCGATTCCTGAGCCCTAGCTTAGTACCTAGTCAAAACCAAGATAAGGAATACCATCAATACTTGCGAAGAAGGGCTTCTAGACAAAGTTCTAATCTCCGGAACATCGAATTCCACCAAGCACGGTAGTAGATTCGATTTCGAGCACCCTAGGTTAAATTCCCATACTTAAAATCCCAACATCCCAAATTCCCTTAAGGGCCGCGGCTCAGGCCTCGCATGCCACGGCATGGCCCCAACTAGAGGCTCCCCCACGCCCAAAACCAGACACGGGCCGTGGCCCGCTCTCCTTCCTCAGCATGCATCAACTTCAGAGGGTCGTGGCTCACCAAGAACTATGACGCGGCCCGACCCCTTCGAACCCAAAAAAACCTTAATTTTTAACTCTCAAACCTCACTCAAAACCATCCAAAACTATCCAAATCCCACAACTCAATTATCACAAAACTTCTAACATGATTCCAGCAACATAATCCAATGAAAACCTAGCTTAAGAACTCATCAAAATCCCACTTTAATCTCTAAAACCCAAAAGCTCAAGAACACTAAAACCAGCCATGAAAACATCAGAATTCAAATATTAAACCATAAATTTGAGCTTACCTTCACTGCTGAATCAATTCTCTAAGCAATTTAGGAGCTAACTCCCAAGTTCCTAGCTTCAATTCAGTCTTCAATTTCAAAACCCAAAAACCTCTTAGAACACAATCAAAATTACAGAATTTCAACAATAAAGAGTGTGATTCAATCCTTATCTCGGTCGTGGTTGAATTCCTTTGCTAAAACTGAACTAATCTCTCAAAACTCTAGCTCAAATCACAGAGTTTCCAGCTGAGTTTTCCTTAGGTTTTAGTGGTATTCCTTTGAGAGAGAAAGAGAAAAGGAAGAAGGTCGGTTCCTAATGTTCCATCGAATTCTATGATTTACTTAGTCTATTCTTAGGCAATTAAGTTAATCCCGAGGCTCAGGGTACCGTAAACGTCCCCGAGGGCAAAATGGTAAAATTCCCCAGTATTCCCACCTAGACTTCCTAACCTCAAATATATCTCCAATTATTTATTTCCATAACCCGTTAACCTAACTAACCATTCAATACCTAAAATATCCCTTGACTTGTCCCAAGTCAAGTATTAAACCTTGTTGTGACTTTCCCGCCAGCTAGTTCCCTAGGATCGCCTCAAGTCGCATGTTGCAGATTTACCCACATAATAATGTGGTTCTCACAAATATAGCATATAATCACATTTACATACATATAACCATACAGACATGCTTATCATATAATCATGCATTAAGTTAATAAATTCACACATAAACCAATTATGCCCTCCCGGTTCACTAACCAAGGCCCTTAAGCCTTATTAGTGAATTTGGGTCGTTACACTAGGTTATCGCTTGGGGCTCAGAACCGGGATCATGCTCGAGGGTCATTCTTATTTTACACTATACTCAGACCTGAGGTAAGAAAACTGCACCCAATACGTGATATATTTGTGATTAGGGCTTGTCCCGATTGTTGACAAAAATTATGAATATATTGTTTCGCTTGTTGATTAAACATACTTGAATATTCTGTACCTGATTAAGTGTTACATGACTATTCACATGGTCAGTGTAGCTAGGGCTTGGCCCCATTAAGGAGCATGGTTATTACTATGTTTGCAATTACTTGATGATGTTATATGATTAATATGTATGTATACTTGTATTGTCTAAAGTATGCTTATCTATATCTATTTTTGTATCTGCATCCGAATACCTGGTTCAGGGCTTGATTTATTAGTCAAGGACGGCAATAGCGTGCTTGTAACGCCCTGGTTACCCCAGAACAGTTACGGTTAATGGTGAACCAGAAATTTAACTCGCTATCCGAGTCCTTTGGTTAAAAATGTGCCTCTAAGTGTTACTAACATGCTAAGGTGGAAAACCAATAAAAAAAGAAGGGTATATTTTATTTAAAACATAAAACTGTTCATGGGCCCATCAAAAACATTTACAAGTCATTTACAACTCAAAATGGTCATTACTGTTTCAAATTTACAAACCCGCCGACCTAAGCGGAAAAAATAGGGCAAACCCCCTAGTTCCTCTGAGAAATCCTTGGCCGTGGTGGTCAAGTGGCCACATATATACACATCGCCACCTAAGCTCTCTACTCAAGGCTGGGTGAGCTTTTATTTCCCTTTACTTGCACCACATAGCACCCATGAGCCAAAGCCTAGCAAGAAAACACAATATAGCATGAATATAATATCAACAATGATCATAATAATCATTTAGGACTTTCAGTCCAAAATAGATGAGTGACAGTTGAAAAGTCACTAAGGTGGGTTCCGTTCCCATTAGCCATGTGACAATAGGGTCACCGGGGCTTTAGAAATAAGTGAACCTTTCACTAGCTTAAACAGGTTAGGTGCATGATGATTAATCACTAACATAACCTACCTCATGACCATAGAGTCATAACCATGGGATTCCGCTCCCTAGCCATGTGACAAGCTGTCACCTAGGCCTTAGGCCCTAGCTCTGGGTAACTAGCTTAGACTAGTCAAGCGCTTAAAAGTTTCATCGACCTTAGGGTCGGTCCAATGTTAATGCTCTAGAGTCATTCGACGCTGATATCGATTAGATCTAATATTCAAGACGCTTATGCCGTTTTCCGGCTCTTAGGTCAGTAATATGTGACCAGTGCCGTCCCTGACTAATCAATGCCATACACAAGTAAGCAAGCTCTGATAAGCATTTAATATGCAATCAATATCCACATTTATCAACCAACATGCCTCAACAATAATCATGCATGTCATATACACAGGGTGCAATTTTCTTACCTCATATTCGAGCGAGAATGAATAAAAGAACGACCCTTGAGAACGATATGACTTTTAGTCCTTTTGCGGTCACCTAGTCATAACCAAATATAGGATACCATCAATAAAATGAACATCAAAGGTTCCCAAACCAAGATCTAGCCTCTAGGACATCAATCCCCACTAATCCAGATAGTAGGAACCATCCCGAGGCCTAAAACCAAGTTCCTGATGTCAAAATACTCAAACGGGCTCAAAACCACCCAAGAGCCGCAGCACTAGCACCTTGAGCCGCGACCCCCAGCCACACCAAGAGCAAGGGCCGCGACGCCCAGCAAGGTCAAAAACTCCCCAACTGCTTCTTTGAGCTAGGGTCGCGGCGCCCAAGAACACGGCCGCGACCCCAACCCAGAACCAGCCATAACTCGATCTCCTTCATCCCAAACCCTCCAAAAACATACGTAAACACTTCCAAATCCAAAAATCAAAGTTCCCAAACTTCCCAATGATCCAAAACCATCAAATCCCAAGGCTCACACGAACCAAAAACTTAACAATTCACAAAAACCAATTCTAAGCTTAGAAACTCTAAAATCTCAAAACTTAAAACTTAGATTACCTTTGATTGGGTTGTTTCTCATCAAATCCTTCAGTCAAGAGGCTTCTAATCTTTCCTAGGATCGCTATGCCTTTATCCTCGCTTGATTTCGACTCCTAGAACTCGAGATTTCTTTGAAAATTCTTCGAACGGTAAAATGAACTAACGGGAAGAGAGAAAGTGTTTTTCTAACATACGGTTCTATCTGACAAGCTACTTCAAGCTTAAGTAACCTCAAATAAAACCTAAGGCTCGGGGTCCCAAAACCACCCCTGGGAACATTATAGTCAAAATTCCCAGAATTTCCTCCTGATCTCAATAACTCTCAATTTATCATCAAATAACCATTCTCATTACTCAATATCCAAATAAAATACCATGTTATGACAAAACCGCTAATTAATAATATAAGACCGTCTCGTGCCGAATAGCTCGAATATATCTCCATAATAATGAGATCTTATCCACAAATCACAATATGCACCCAAAATACACAATATGCCCTTAACGGGCCAAATTACCAAAACACCCTACTAATGAAATGTGGACCCACATGCATGCATATAACATCATATTATAATATAATTCACATAAACATGCATATTATTATTTAATGGCACAATGAAACAGTTATGGCCCTCCCGACCTACTAATCCAGCCATTAAATCGTATTAAGGATTTCAGGGCATTACAGTGCTGCTTGCTGGTAAAAAAGCTTAGTCCCAAATCAGCAACATACTATTACGTTGGCCGACCCAATGGTCGTTGGAAAAGAATAATGTTTGGCTAGCTTTATGGCTAGTTAACCAGAGCCAAGGGCTAGGGCCCCGGGTGATTCTATGGTCACATAGCTAGGGCATAGGGCCCCAGGGTTGACTCTATGGTCAACTATTCAAGGCAGCAGCCCCCGAATGGTCCAATGACCATTTATTTGTAATTGTATGCCTGCATGAGTAGGTTATTCCTGCTGGGCATGCTAGATAAGTATCTGGAAATCTGCACTTTCTATTCATGCACATGTTTAAGTTTTCTTGCTAAGCCTTGACTCACGGGTGCTATGTGGTGCATGTAAGAGAAAAGGAAAGGTTGACCAGCCATGAGTTGGAGAGCTTCGGTGGCGGCGTGTACATATGCGACTGCTCATCCACCACAACAGAGGTTTTTCTCAGAGGAATTAAGGTTGTAGACCTAATTTTGCCGCTTAGGTCGGCCGATTGTAACTTTTATGTATACACACCCTTTTAAACCTTTGTTTGTAATATTTTGGGATGTCGTGTAAACTTTTTAAATAAAAAGTCAACAGTTCCTTTGACCAAAAATTTTAACCCTAACCCTTGACGTTAACCTTAGTTGCATGTTTATAACCAAATGACTTGATTAGCAAGACCGACATGATTTAAAGTACACACTGTAACAGTCTTGGATTAGGAGGACGTTACATCTTGGTTGCTATTAGATTTTATTTTGTTCCCTATTAATATGAGTGTTGTTGACTGTAGTCATTGGATTCTTGGTGAGTTAAAGTGAAGCGGAGATTATTTAAAGTCTACAACTCAATGAGGAGTAGAGTTATGGACAAGAAAGTGCTGAAAGTCATGGAGGCATATTCTACTTTGCTGCCATTGTTTCTTTCTTTAAATAATTTTTTTGAACCAAGGGAAGATGTTGATCTAACTCACCCCTTGGACGTTATGTTTGATGATGAGGTTCCACAACAGACTAACAAGTAAGTAATTTTTATTTGTTATTGTTATTTTTGATAGCATGATTTTGTTTATATGCATTTTTATATGTTTTTCTTATTACTGATTTTGAGTTTTTTTTTTTTTTTTTTTTGCAGTGATTGTGAGATATTTTTCATAAAATACGCTGAATTTCTTATGCATGGACTGATTGAAAAATATCCCTAAACCTCTTAATGTTAATTTCCAAATAAACAAAATTGCAATTGAGCTGTATGTCCATGCTAAAAGAAAGGAAGATGAATGTTATGAATATGATGGGGAATTATGAGGAATAATGAACAAGAAGATGTTGAATATTAATGCAGAGGAAGTATGAGAGAATCAAAGTCACTGAATTTTAACTTGTAAAGATGGTACAAACTTATTGGTAGATAAATTTGTGAACTTTTCACTAAGTATCATGTTTGAATATTTTGCCTATTGTGAAAATATCAATGAATTTTACTATTTGTTCTTTTTTATGTGGAAGGTTCTTTTTTAAATATTTTTGCTCATTATTTTTTAATTTTTATTAAAGGAGTGTCTCAGGTTTGTAACTTGAGTTCAGAGCTTTATTTTTATTTTTATGTGTCTGGTAACTTTTGTTACAAGTTTGTAACATAAGTTTATGCATTTACTTTGCCCTTACCATTACTGAATGCTTATTAATAGTCATGATTACTTAAGTTTCACATATGTAGCAAAGCTTTACAAAGTTTTAAAGTTAATCATTGTTAACGAATTGCAAACATAAAAATGAAAAATCGAATAGTTATGTTACAAACATGTAACATAACTTCATAAAGAACTCATTTCCTATTTATTTGTGTATGGAAACATCTGCTACAAGTTTGTAACATATGTTTATGCATTAACTTTGGCTGTTGCATTACTGAATGTTCATTAATATTTATGATCATTTTTTTTTTCAAATATGTAACAAACTTTAACAAAAAATGTATAAACAATATTCATTCCAAACAAACCTGTAACAAACATGTAATAAAAATTTACAGATAACACCCTGAACATTAATCCTCATATATTGAGACAATTTTTTTTAATAAGTTAGAATAATATTCCATAAATTCAATGAAATGCTAAAAAACTTTATCACATTAAGTATTAGTGATAAGTAGTGTTCTAACTACTGTTCCAAAACATACAAAATTTCAAAATTCAAATAATAAGCATTTTCAAACTATAACCTCATTAAAAAGAAAAAACTCTTCAAGTTTTTATTTTTTTGTTTTTTTGCTTTCAATAACGGCAGGTTTGAGCAAGTTTGTCGGTTGTGCCCAAGCTCTCCACACCTTGGACATTTATGCAGAGAAGACCCTTCTCTTGATAAAACAAACCTATTTTTCCGTGGCATTCCACTTTTTCTATTTCCCTTTGGAGGTAGTACTTCAATTTCTTCAACATCAGGTGGAACTCTCCATGTTTTTGGATCTCCCTCGGATGTATTGATGTATTATAAGTGTTCAACATAGCTTGTTTTGTGAAATAATATGAGAAGTATTTTTTATACTGAAGGTTCATCTTTCTAATGATTGTCATGGCATGTTTACAAGGTAATTCATCCAAATCAAACTTGTTACAAGGGCATGATTTCTTTGTAATGTCTACACTGTTGGTTGTTAAATTACTGTGTACACTGTAAATGAGTGTGCTAGCTAGGTCAACATGTATTGAAATAATAAACAAAGAATAAGCGGTATTTTAATATATTAGTATTTATAAATTATAATAGTTGTACTTACACTCATTTTTAGTGACTTGACAAGTTTGTTTCTTAAGTATTCCTCTTGTTTCTTTGGCAAGTATGTAAATATTGCTTCTGCCTCTTTTTTGTTGTTGTAGCTCCATTTTTGAATGAGGTTTCTTAGACACTCAAGTAATAATGTTGTTATTTAAAGTTCTCTTATTTCTTTTAGTGCTACATTAATGGACTCAGCTATGTTTGAAGTCATAGCTGAATATCTACAACTTTTGGAGTAGATTCTTGCCCACTTTTCATATTTAAGCTCATTGGTGCAGATTCCAGCATGTAAACTGTCATTTTTCAAAATCTTCTATGTTATAAGCTTTTACAGTAGCATGAAATGCCATGTTGGTTGCTTCTGCATCTGTTCTAAATTTGGTCTTTATGTTGCAGAAAAGATGGTAGGAGCACACTTCATGAGTTACATTTGGATAGACATTTTTGATAGCATTCTCTATGCTTTCATGTCTATCTGAGAACATACACAACTCTTCTCTTTCTCCATAACAATCTTTAATTTTTCTGAAAAACCACACCCACGAATCATTATTTTCAGAATTTGATATAGCAAAAATGTCAATGGGAAGATGTGCCTATTTGCATCCTTTGTTGAAGT
Organism: Humulus lupulus; assembly: GCF_963169125.1. Taxonomy (NCBI): domain Eukaryota; kingdom Viridiplantae; phylum Streptophyta; class Magnoliopsida; order Rosales; family Cannabaceae; genus Humulus; species Humulus lupulus. Next base: position 274,759,493 of record NC_084795.1, on the reverse strand, counting down.
TGTGAAAAGTGTACCCCAAATGCAGTTTTAAGAATGTTCCGTCAATAAAAATTACCAGAATGCAATGTTTCCAACCTAAAATTGATCGCCCCATGATTAAATTTGGTAATGAGCTTAAATATCAAATTCTATTTTAAAAAAATAATAAGTTGGGGACTGGTTTCCTAATAGACTCAAAGTTTGGGGAACAAATTGTATTTAATTCTTTTAGTTGTAAGTTTCTTTTAACAAATTTTTTAAGGTGTTATTCCTATGGATGTATTTGAATAAAAATAGATAGTTTAAGGACCAATTTGCTAAAATGCATATAGTTTGCAAACTATTCATACAAATAAGCCCAAGATTTAGAGACCACCAAATTTGTTTTAAAACTAGAACATTGCAATTTGACATTGTATGGTGCCAACACCATATATATTGTGATTGATAAAATTCAACGTCGGGTCTCACATATTTTATTTTATTTTAAAATAAAATATATGAGACTCAATATTAAAGGAGAATGCAGAGAAAGAAAACAGAGTAAAGAAAACCTCAGAACAAAATGCTTAGAATGCTTTTGCATTGTTCATTGAGTAGCTCTTTATTTATATACATAGAGAATCAATACAACCAGGCAAGAATCTGTTACAATTGAATTGGTTACAAAGAAAAGAGCTAAGTAGATTTGAGCTACACTAACGGTTTCCTAACTAACTAACCACATGGTTGGTTATCATCCCCCCTCAAACGAAAAGGGGTAAGAACCACTTTGAGTTTGGTCTTTAAGTAATGAAACCGATCTTTAGGAAGAGCTTTAGTTAACAAATCTGCTACCTGGTCAACGGAAGGCACATAACGAACTGAAACTTCATTGTTTAAAATCTGATCTCAGACAAAATGTTGATCAATCTCGATATGTTTACATCGAGAATGAAAGACAGGATTAGCAGCCAAGGCAGCAGCACCTTGATTGTCAACCCAAATAATGGGAACATCCACAAGGGTGACTTGAAGTTCAGTGAGCAAAGAGAGTACCTTTTGATTTCTGCTACGATATTGGCTAGAGCACGAAATTAAGACTCTGTGGAAGAACGAGCAACAACTTGTTTCTTCTTAGCAGATCAGGAGATAAGATTCGAGCCTAAGAACACAGCATAGCCTCCAGTTGATCGACAATCATCCAAGCAGTTGGCTTAGTCAGCATCTGAATAGGCTTCAATGGACATTCTATGAGCAGGTCGAATAAGAAGACCTTCTGATACAGTCCCTTTCAAGTACCGTAGCAACCGTTTGCAGGCTTCCCAATGAACATTAGTAGGAGCATGAATAAATTGAGACAATTTATTAATGATGTAAGCAACATCAGGTCTAGTAAGGGTCAAATATTGCAATGCTCCAAGAGTGCTTCTATACAAGGTGTGATCTTCAAACGAAGTACCTTCAGTAAGAGCAAGCTTATGTGCACTACTAGTGGGACTGGCACAACTTTTGGCACCTTCCAAGTGCACCTTGACAAGCAAATCAGTGATGTATGTGCTCTGAGAAAGATACATCCCTTCTTCACTCCTGTGTATTTCAACACTAAGAAAGTAGTGAACTTGTCCCAAATCCTTTAAAGCAAATGCTGAGTTGAGATCTGAGATGAGTTTTTGAATAAGTTGGGAATTTGGACATGTAACCAAAATGTCATCCACATAAACCAGTAAAATGACAAGAGTATGAGAGCTACCATAGACAAAGAGAGATGTGTCTGCTTTGGATGCTTGAAAACCCCAGCTAAGTAATGTTTGTTTGAGTTTGTCATTCCATGCGCGAGGAGCTTGTTTGAGGCCATAAAGGGCCTTATGAAGAAGACAAACATGAGAAGGTTTTGAGGGATCCTCAAAGCCTTGAGGTTGAGTCATATAAATTGTTTCTTGCAGAGGTCCATTTAGAAAGGCATTGGAGACATCTAATTGCCTTACATCCCAATTTGAGGAGACAGCCAAAGTAAGAACCAGTCTGACAGTGACTGGTTTTACAACAGGACTAAATGTGTCCTCAAAGTCAATGCCAGCTTGCTGCAAATACCCTTTAGCAACCAACCGAGATTTGAACCTATCAAGGGAGCCATCTGCATTTAATTTGACCCTATGTACCCACTTGTTTCCAATTAAATGCATATGAGGTTTATAGGGAACAAGAGTCCAGGTTCCAGTTTTAACTAAGGCTTTCATCTCTGTCTGCATAGAAACAAACCATGCTTGATCTCTAAGAGTAGCTTTGAGAGATTTTGGTTCTCGAGGTAGCAAAGACTCAACCATCTTGTGTTTGGTGGAAAGATATGCTTTAGGCTTATGAATGCCATTTTGAGCCCGAGTTGTCATAGAGTGAGTTCTGAGAGGGGGTAATGGCTCAGCAACAGATGACATAGAAGTGGAAGAAGAAGCACTAGCAACAGGATATGGCAAAGGAGAGCCATTTGAGGACTACTCAGATAAAGAAGTAGCAGAAGGTGACATAACTGGTACAGCTGGTTCAACAGATGCAGCAGATGCTTCAGGAGCTGCAATTGGTTCATGAACATCTGCAGTAGTGGCAACTAGTTCAGTATAGATGCAGATGTATCAGTGGAAGAATACTCAGGCAGTGCATCAGATACAGCAGGTAAAACAACATGATTAGTGCCAACTGCATAGTTGTTTTTAAAAAATGTAGCAGAAGGATAACAAGCAGGAGAAGGTACCTGAGAAGTGGCTGCAACTGAATGAGCAGCTGGAAAATAGGACTCATTGAAGACCACATTGCGAGCAATAAAAAGTCTGCCTGGTGCATTCTCACAGAGAAAACCTTTATGCTTAGAGGAGTATCCCAAAAATAAGCATTACTCATATCTGTACTCAAGTTTATGGTGATGATAAGGTCTGAGATGTGGGAAACAAGCACTCCCAAAAGGCGTGAAAATAGTGTAATCAGGAGCATGATGAAATAGGCACTCATAAGGACTAATGTTGTCAAGCACAGGTGTAGGCATTCTATTAATGGAATACACAACACATTGAAAAGCAAACCACCAGTAAAACATATCCAAACCAGACTGAGCTAAAAGTGTTAACCCTGTCTCAGTAACATGTCAATGCTTCCTCTCAACTCTGCCATTTTGTTCATGAGTATGCAGACATGGTTGTGTAAAAAGAATACCCTGGTCCCTTAAGAACTTTGCAAAAGGCCTATACTCACCTCCACCATCAGCCTGTACTCTTTTAATAGGGAGATTGAACTGTTTTTCCACAAGACCCTTAAAGATAAAAGTTTCAAAGGCTTGAGATTTGAGAATAAGTGGAAAAATCTAGGAGAATCTACTATAATCATCTACAAAGATAATATAGTACTTGTAATTGTCCTTAGAAGCTACATGGGAAGGACCCCAAAGATCTGTACGGATAAGTTCAAGGGGTTGAGAAGCTCAGCTAGTGGATAATGAAAAGGGAAGTTTATGAATTTTGCCTTGTTGACATGCATTGCAAAATCTTAGATTTTTGAGAGAATGAGGGACATTAAAACTAGACAGAATTTTACTTAAAGTTGCAGTGCAGGATGTCCTAGTTTGCAATGCCACAAATTAATGTCAGAAGACAATGTAGAAGTAAGGACAGTGGGAGAAGAATGAGAAAGAACAATATCTTAGTTTTTATTAATTGATTTTGAATTACAATTGGAAACTGAATGAACAGTTTTAGTACAAGAATTACTACAACTCAGAAACTTAGTGTAAGCAGGAGTGGATTCAGAAGAAGTAACAAGATGACACTCCCAAGATTTGGTAGAAAGACTCGAGCTATCTTCCCCTAGACAGTAAAGACCATCTTTAACCTTCCCTTTGAGCAGAACTGCACCCGTTTGCTTGTCCTTAACAAAACAACATGATTTGTGAAATTCCAAGAAAACATCATTATCATCAGTTAGCTTAAAAACACTCACTAAATTTTTGGTAATAGCAGGAACTTGTAGAACAGAGTTTAGATGCATTGGATTAGAAGAATTGGGAGAAAGAGTAGCTTTACCAATGTGAGAAATAACAAGTTTCTTACCATTGCCAACTACTACAGATTCTTGACCAAAATAAGGGACAGCAGAATCAAGATTCTCCATGTTGAATGCTATATGATTGGTGGCACCAGTATCAGCATACCACACTGCATCATCCCCAAAATCTGAAATAGATTGAGCAACATATGCTTATGGATCATAGTCAAAGATTTGTTCAGTCAGGTGAGCTTGTGGTTGAGAAGAGTTAGGCTTTGGAGTGACCCAATTCCTATCAAACCTGTAATGACAAGTAACTGCAGTATGATCATACTTCATGCAAACTTGACCCAAGGGATGATTGGGATGCTGATTGTAAGGTCTAGAATAGCCACGACCAGAAGACTTAGGCTGATTTTCTGCTCCAGAACCTTTGCCAGTGGTATTGAAGGGATGATAAGCACCATTTCTTGAACCAAAGGTCAGATTAGCAGACATTTTATTAGACAGATCCATCACAACATCTTGATTTTGTCAACATAATCAGAAATAGTAAGAGTACCTTTCTGAATCATGGATAATTGACTCTTGAGCTGCACAATCGAGCTTTGGACTGGCTAGAGAATTTCTGCTCAAGGGTTGTCCAAACAGAATTGGAGCTAGTATAACTGGAAATAGTTCCAAGAACACCTTCAGTCATCGATGATCGGAGCCACGAAAGTAGAAGCTGATCTCTACGCTTTCATTGAGTAAAAACAGGGTTGACATCACCATTGATAAGCCTTGAAGGAGGAGCTTCATTACTGAACAGAATATCATCAAGATCATGGCCAATCACCGCGGGAACAACTTGAGACTTCCACACCAAAAAGTTTGTTCGATCAAGTTTGACAGTTAAAGAATAACTGAGAGAATTAGAAAAAGGATTCCAGGATTGCATAAGAGGGAGAGGGATAGCGTGAGTAGTGGTCTGAGGTATTGGATCGGAGACTCCCACAGGAGACGAGTTGTCGCCAGAAGAAGCCATGGACGTCAGTTAATGATTATCTGATACCATGAAGGAGAATGCAGAGAAAGAAAACAGAGTAAAGAAAACCTCATAACAAAATGCTTAGAATGCTTTTGCATTGTTCATTGAGTAGCTCTTTATTTATATACATAGAGAATCAATACAACTAGGCACGAAGCTGTTACAACTGAATTGGTTACAAAGAAAAGAGCTAAGTAGATTTGAGCTACACTAACGGTTTCCTAACTAACTAACCACACGGTTGGTTATCAAATATTGAATTGTATCAATTTGAGAATGCCACATCAAATTGTATATATTAAATATTATAAGTTACTTCGTGGCAATATTATAAGAAGAGGTATGATAAAGGTAGGGTGGCTCGCTTCCTTGCCAATACTTTCGAACCAAGCTCATGGCTTAGCTAGGTTGGATGCCTTAAAGTGGTAGCTTCGGGAGGGAATGAGTACATTTTTTGGAGAGCAATTATAAGAATGCTGTCTATGCCATTCACGATCATGGTGGTCTCTTTTTGAATTATCTTATTGTTGAGGATATCAACCACTTCTTTTTTTTTTTTTTTTATCATGTGGGTTCTTGTCATTTTGTTCCTCAGGAGGGAAGGGTGTCATACATTGACGAATATTATTATTTAAAATGAATTTGAGAGTTTATCTTTTAATGTAATTGCTCATTATATTGCTCTTTCCTCTCTCTCTTTTTTTCTTTCAATAAATTATATGATATTGAAAGTATAAATGAAAAAATACTTCGACAAAAAGTGTTTACAATGCAAAAAGTGTTTACAATACAAATATATCCCTTAAAGTTAAAACTAAAAGTAAAACAGTATATATTGAAATCATTTCATATATATATATAATTTTTCTCGGCTGTATATCCTCTGAAAAGGTATGTATCGGTGTATACTCTTCTGATTTCAGACTATGAAGTATTTTTGGTATAATATTTTTTTATGATCAAGTATATTAAAATTATTTAGAGAATTTATAAATTTAAAAAAAAATTTAAATAGCTTATCATATCGAAAATTAGATTCAAATAAATTATTTTCTATGCGCATAAAAAATATATTCACTCGTGCAACAAATTTTTGACTCGAAAGTAATTCATACTTCACAAGCCAAAAACTGAAGAGTAGTACGAGTGCATACCTTTAATTTTTAGGGTATGCATAGAAAAAATATCTTATATATATTCAGCATTAACTTTCCATTAACAATGGACTGTTTATATTTGATATATTTATTTGTATATATAGAAGCAACAAATTAATTATTTAAATTTAAAAATTAATAATACTGATAAATAGTGAAAAATTCATGACAAATTAATAACACTACTGCAACAAAAAAGTCATTTAAAGTATAATGCTTGAATACAAATAGTGTTTTTTTACCTACGTACACGTACATATGTAATTAAAAATTTAAGCAAGAATGTATGTACATATACAGATGACAGAAACCTAACATTGATACCACTGGATCATATTATCATAATGTGAATTGTCATTTAAAGTAAAAATTACAATATGTCGTATATTTTTACAAAAGGAAAATAGGTTATATTCATGCATCTAATTAACTTCATATATATATATATATTTAAAAAAATAAAAATATGATCTTTGCAGCTCGAAGACGATATTAATTAATAATACTGGGGTGTCACGCGTAATAAATTTCACTCGAGGAGATGTTATTGTAAATCAAGAAATGTCAGACTAATTTTCTGTAAAATAAAAAGTGAGCAAAATTGTAAAAGGGTTTTCTATTTTTTTGGTTGTAAGGTATTAACTCTCTCGTTAAAAGTTGTTTCAAGATTGCAACTTGTACTGAGCCATAAAATAAACACATGCACCTTAAATTTAAAGAACGTACGTAGAGTAGAGACTAAGTAAATATATAAAGCACTTTTTTTTTTCTTCAATAACTATAAATATTTATGTATTATATATATACACACACAAAAGCAAGGCAAGACAAATAGTTTTGGCTTGAAATGGGGGAAAAAAATGAATATGAATTTGAGGAAAAAAATGATGATTACTTCCATATGAAAGTGACTAATCGTGCTTCCTTTCTTCCTTTTTCAGAAGCTGCTTCCAAGAAAAACACTAATCTTTTATCTGGTTTTCGAACACCCTACCGATTAAGAAACACAGTTACTTTAGATTCTAAAAAACGAAAGACACTTGTTTGTAAGTTTGTAACCCCAAATATCTCTTTTACATTACATTACTTTATTAGAAAGCAGATCAGGACACAGAGTTAAAAAATAAAAATAAAAAAGAAGGAGGGTTGTGTTTGTGTGTGTGTGTGTGTGTGATGTCACGTGAGGAAGGGGGGTGAAGTCACGTGTAAGGGAGCTGGGGTTGTTCTGTGGCCTGGCATTTATTCATGCAAATTACAGTGTGCTATGAATAATGACTGTTTGTTTTGTTATGGAGGGGAGAGGATGTTTTTTTGTTTCTGTCCAAATTCTGTGTTGTGGGGCTCAGATATTCAAGTAATGTGATTGGGTCAGCCTCAACCTCAGCCCCCACTTTCTCTCTTTCTTTTCTTTTCTTTTCTCTTCTCTATCTATTCCATTCACTGTATAGGGAGCTTTATATACAAGACTTGCCTCAACCTTACCTGCTCAAGGTGAGGGGTCAATGAAATAAAAAAGATTAGGAGAAAGAGAAAAAAAAAAGAAAGAAAGAAAAAAAAAAGAAAAGCTTAAAAAAGCCTTAAAGTTTAAAGAAAGTTGATTGCAGAAAGCAAGAGCTTTTGCCTACTTTCTTTTTCCTCTCTCTTTCTTTCTTTCTTTTCTCTCTATGTGAGTAAAGCTGAACCCACTATTCTAACTTCACCAGCTGTACAATTTTTTTTGTGTTATAGTCTCCACTTAAAACACACAAACAAAATACCCAAAAAGAAGAAAAACAAAAAAAAAGGGAAAAAAAATTTATATAGAAAAAGATTTTTTTTTTCCTCACACACACCCACTCCATGCTAGAAAACAACAACAATACTGCTTCTTCTTCTGGTGCTGCTGATCCATCTTCTTCTTCTGATCATCATCATCAAAATCATAATCATCATCACCATCATCAAAGCCACTATGGTTTTCCTCATAATTCTTCTGAAAATGGGGTCAATACCAATACTAACAGCAACAGCAAAAGAAAACGAAGACCAGCAGGCACACCAGGTAATTAATTAAATTACTTCTTTCAAATTTTGGTCTCTAGCTATAGCTTAATTATATATCCTTCGTTTTCGCCCTTGAATTATCAAACCAAAACTATAATCTATATTCTTCTGTCAATCAATTTACTTGGTCCGAAGTGATTTTCAACTTCTGGGTATTTTTCACATGTTTATGTATTATTCTATTCTTTTTGGTTATTGAGTGAAACTATAGATATATCTCCTACCTCTTTAGGTATAATTAACATATGTAAATATTCTTCAAGCAATCATTTTTCTCGTTTTTCTGTTATTTTCAACTTCTGGGCAGTCCTTTATTTTCAATTTTAATGTTATAATTAGACTCGTTATCCTTGATTTATTCCACTTCTGGGGAACATTCATTGTCGCCCTTGAATGACTCACCAAACCAAATATATAATTGAACTGAATTCATAATATACGATCATCAGAATTATAACATTCTAACGATTTTGGGGGCATAACGTACGTGCTCACACTACAGATCCAGACGCAGAAGTGGTATCCCTCTCGCCGAAGACGCTGCTGGAGTCGGACCGGTACGTGTGCGAGATCTGCAACCAAGGGTTCCAACGGGACCAGAACCTGCAGATGCACCGGAGGCGGCACAAGGTGCCGTGGAAGCTTCTGAAAAGGGAAACCCAAGAGGTGAAGAAGAGAGTGTTCGTTTGTCCGGAGCCGAGTTGCCTCCACCACGACCCCTGCCACGCTTTGGGAGACTTGGTTGGGATCAAGAAACACTTTCGCCGAAAGCACAGCAACCACAAGCAGTGGGTCTGCGATAAGTGCTCCAAAGCCTACGCCGTTCAATCCGATTACAAGGCCCACCTCAAGACTTGCGGTACCCGAGGCCATTCTTGTGACTGTGGTCGTGTTTTTTCAAGGTTTGTTTTTATTTATTTATTATGATATCATCATCAACAACACCATCATAACACTTAGATTTCATCACTTAAATGTTTTATTCCTATTTATTTGAATTTCTTGAGTTAATTGTTCAGAAATTTCTTGATCGTACGTACACTGCTACCTCTGCGTTTTTGATAGAGATCTAAGACAGCCAATGATAGTTGAAGAGAGCTGCAAAGATATCTCTATTCCCCAATAAGATTATGTTTTCGTTATATATATATATATATATATATTATAAACTCAGACCCCATATCGATTATTATTATTTTCTTAAAAAAGAAAAACACTAACTAGTAGTGTTATATATAATAAATGATCAACACTTCTATACTTAGTTATTGTATTATGTGTTGTTGTGTGTATAAATATTCTTTTGCTTGTTGGTAACCCTACACGAACAGAAGTTCTAATCTATATATTTTGTTTCCTTATATTGACTTAATCTTTGCTATATTGTTAATAAAGCCACAAAGAAAAAGCTAATAATTAACTCCATTTGTAGTCTAATCACTAGAATCATTACTACCAAACCCGTATTAATTAATTAAATTATATTACTATTATTATTATTATTCTAATCTTTTGGTCCATTCTTTAATTATCAGAGTTGAGAGTTTCATCGAGCACCAAGACAGTTGCACGGTCAGGCAAGTCCGGCCGGAGCTACAGGCCCTTCAACCAGCAGCCACCGCAGCCGGCTGCTCCTCTCGGACGGCTTCGAGCACGAGCCCGTCCAGCGACGCTAATTTCAGCAATATTGCCGGGCCATTCCCCACCGGAAGAGTACTCAATTTCCCAAAACCGACCGAACCAAACATGTTCTTAAGCTCGCCATCGGAGAGAGGAGCCACCACCACCGCCACTACTAATAATAACAGTACTACTAAACACTCGGGCATCACTGTGAATTCCACCAATAACCAGCTGCACCAGCAAAATCTGCTCGAGCTTCAGCTGCTTCCGTCTTCGTCCGACGCTCTCGGTCTTTCGACTCACAACGCTTCGGAAGAGAATTACGCCACTCATTTGAAGCTCTCGATCGGGTCTTTCGACGCCGGAAAGAGCGAATTACAACAGAATAACAGTAACAATAAACCGAGTAGTAATGCTAGGATTAGTACTCGTGATCAGCAGCAGCAAGCGATGGTGGCATTGGAAGTGTCTAGGATGAGAGATTATGCTAACGAGGAGATGAAATTGGCTATGGCGGAGAAGACGTACGCGGAGGAAGCTCGGCGAGAAGCGAAGCGGCTGATTGAGATGGCGGAGATGGAGTTCACTAACGCCAAGAGAATAAGGCAGCAAGCTCAGGCTGAGCTAGAGAAGGCTCAGTTGCTTAGAGAGCAAGCCACCAAGAAAATAAGCTCAACCATTTTGCAAATCACTTGCCAAGCTTGTAAGCAGCAGTTCCAAACGACGCCGTCCGCGTTTGGACCGTCCGACGAAACGACGTCGCTTGCTATGAGTTACATGTCGTCCGCTACTACTGAAGGAGAAGGAGAGTAGTAAGAGTTGGCCGAGAAAAAAAAAAAAAAAAGAAAGAAACGTTATGGTAATAATACAGTCATTTTACTCAAAAAAAAAAAGTTTCTTTTATTATTATTATTATTATTTTATTTTAATTTTTCATATCCTTATATATTTGAAAATGAAATGAAACTCTCTCTCATAATGATCTTTGTTTTTTACTCTTGTCGTCAGCTATTCCTTTTTCTTGTGTCGTTAATGTAGGGCTCTTTATTTCTGGCCATTATTGTTGGGTGTGGTGACTATAATTAAGTAGTGTTGTGTTATTATATTGGGTCTTTTTTTTTTTAATATTTTGATTCATATTATTCTGAAATATATTTTCATTAATTGTATTATGAGAGAAAAAAGAAAGAAAAGTATATATTTGGGTTTTGTAACATTACGGAATTATATTTATATAATCATACATAAATAAAGAAAAAGGGAATATCCCATGTTAATTTCTATATTTGTACTATGTATCTATTTATGGTAGTAGTATAATCAAATGCCAAAGAAACTAAGAAAATATTTGAAGTGAGATTTGGACGAAGCGCAAATTCTTCTCAACAATATCTTGTAGTAGATCGAAAAAGAAGTACTTGTATTGTGTATTAATTATTATTGCACCAACAAATCTATATGCTGTAGTATTAAAATGAAATAAAAAGTTAAAAAGGAAAACAAAATTTTTTACTACAAAATCCTTTGGAAATCAGAATTGTCTCATTCACTTTTATGGCGTAAAAGCAGGACAACGTTCTTTAATCTTAACTACTACTACCACTGCTTCTACACATAAATTTAAATACTTTCGTCTCTGTAAAACCTCTATAAATTTCCATTCAACTTTTTTTAAAAAGATCACAGAAACAAAAGTAGGGTATTTTTTTTTTTTTGTAAAAAAAATCTAGGTCATGACACCTGAGAAATTAATACGTCAAATCGTGTTGGATAATATTGTAAAAATAAATACATATATATAGATATAGATATATCAACGGGGGACCATGTCACTAGGGAAAAAAGAAGAAAAAAATAAAATAAAAGATAAAAAAGTCATTTAATCTCAAACGTGGTGGTGACCTATTAAAACAAAAATCTTGAGACCAAATTCAATTGGAGATAAAAAGAAAAAAAAAAAAGATAGAGAGAGAAAGATGGGATGTCGTTTTCACTGCATTTGTGTTCCTTTTAAAATAAAAACGCCATGTTTTTCAGTGCCACAGTTGGAATGGTTATGCACAGAGTCTCGTCCCTCTCAACATAAACACACACACACACACACACACAATACTCTGATACAGAGAGAGAAAAACAAAGAAAGTAAGAAAGAGAGTCTTATTATTAACCTTGTCAGAATCAAGAGAGAGAGAGAGGTTCAAGATGAGTCAGTAATGGCCATGGCAGAAGAAAACCTTTTTCATTAAATTTGTGAACAAATGAGAGGGACACAAGTTTGGAGGAAGACCCATTTCGATGTCTCAGAAATTTTCATAAAAAACTCAACTCATCATCGAGTAATGGTCTTTGGATTTTCGTCTCTTTCATTTATTGATTTCCTTATCTCTTTTCTTTCGCGGTTTGAGCCAAAGCAAAAAGCCAAAGCCAGAGACTTGTGGAGGGTTTGATACCAAAAAGGGTTCACATTTTATTTTATTTTATTTTTCACTTTTATTTTTATGTAATTTATTTTCTCATAATTTGGGACCACGTGCACCTCTTTCCCCACCTTTTAATGCAGTCTCGCCTTTTTTGTACTGTGGATAGTTACTGGTGGAGTAGTACGTGGGTAATAGGGTTTTTATTTCGATTTTTTTTTTTTGGTTACTATTACTTTCTAATAATATAATAAATAAACAGTGTGACTTCACCCTTATTCAATGTTATTCATTACAGACTTTACTTTATATTTATTCTCTCCTGTTAGTATCATATGACAAATATTTATATATATACAGCTCCGTCATGATCTTACAAAAATAGTGTATTTTCTAGAATTGTTTTTTAAGACAAATAATTTTATACGTACTTTATCTAATTTTACTTTGAAAAAACTTGTACATCATTAAAAATAGACTACTTGTCAAATTCAAATATATTTTATCATCATATGTGAGATAAGTATCGATCCTTGTATTCGTTATCAATTTCAAAATGTATTAATTATCACTTTTTTTTTCTTTCCTGTTATAACACTATTTTGATATATAGAATAGTGTTATAGTATCTAGCTTATATAGACTGCTATATATATATATACAAATATACATCATTTTTTCACAAGTGCAATAACTTTAGTTTTCTTTTTTAGCCTTTTTTGTAGAAATCTAAAATGAATACGGTATGTTACCCCAAGAAGATAAGATTTTGATTTGAAATTAGCATCAATATGTACATATATAGTCTCATTATATATATACTTTTTTTGTAAAAAATGTAATAATATCATCGAAAGATGAGTACAAAATCCCATGTTTACTTTGTAGGAAATCAATAAGTGGATATTATTAGACACCTAACTATAGCCCTTTTACATCCAAAGGTGACACAACTGTTCATTCGCCCATAGGAAACTTAAAAATCTTACTAAGTGAAATGTGTGTACGTATATTATTCCTTTCAAAAGTTTGGCCAAAGTAAAAAAGTAGCTTTATGTTCTAATCTTCGTCAAACATAGCACAGTAAAGAGAAAAGGAGAGAGAGAGAGAGAGAGAGAGAGAGAGAGAGAGAGAGAGAGAGAGAGAGAGAGAGAACAAGAAGAAGAAGAAGAAGTTTTTTTTTTTTTTTAGATAAAAAAAAAAAGTGAGAAAGAAATGGAAGAAGGGACAACCCCACATAAGAAAGAGACAGCTTATGCGCATGTGTACGAGTGTTAGTGCATAAAAAATATCACCACCCTTCGTCTATGAGTTCATTCACAATATGAGAAAATACAAATATGAAGCCAAATAAAAACACTGTTGTTTACTGCTAGCAAAAAAAAAAATATTATGTTGGGTCAATTCATTGCTTTCATATAATTACGTTGTGAATCTTTGTGACAGGAGATCTTTTGGAATCCCTAGTTTGATACCCTTTTCTTTTTACGATTTTTATTTATTTATTTTTGTAATTTGAAACAAAAAACAATGGCACCAATTGAGTGTTCTAAAACAAACTTAATAAATAATAATAATTTGTTGATTGATTTGAAATTCCAATAATTCGGTTAGTATGAAATATTCTAAAAATGACATGTTTACATGTTTATAATTGTGCAGTCCCTTCCTCATACATTTACTTTGAGGTTAGTTCAGTCAGATATAGCTTCACTTAAACCAAAAAAAAGTTGTATAATATATAAATACTTATGTATATATATTTGGTTCAATTAAGTTCAAAATAGCATGAAATAAATTAATTGACATAATTTTCTTTAATTTTTTTTATTAAAGGAGAACATTTATTTAATCTTTTTAGAGAATAAAATCCTACAAGTCAAACGAAAATAAAATCGCACAAATCTCACAAAAAAATGACCAAACAAAATAAAAGCAAAATCACATAAAAAAAAAAAACGACCTCCAAACAATGATAAACAAATGATAAGACAAGGTCATGATCTTAGCCGAAATCACCCCAAACAGAAGTTTTGTGCCAATTGTTATAGTGGGCATAACAACACGAACAAAACTCTTTAACTTCAAATTGATTAGCTAAGTAACACGTACTTGTAATTAAGTAAATATATCCGGTTAATAAATAATATATATTTAACTTGTTATAAGATATGTTTAATAAACCTCAACTTTTTCCAATATTTTATCATTAAACTTGTCGAAATATGTTTAATTCGCCTTAAAAAATGCTTGATTTTATAGCCTTTATTTAGGTGTAGTTAGATTGATTAAAGTGATGAATTAATGAATATAAAGTTCCTAATAATGGTATAGAGAGAAAGAAACTAGAGGGTCTTTTTCGTCTTACATATTATGCCACCTATATTGGTTTTGGTCACCACACCAATTAGAAATAATGGTCGTAATCAAGGCCATATAGTTAGCTAGAGGTAGGGTCGATGTTTACATCTTTATATATGGATAGCAATGGATCATTCATATAATATAAATATATATCTATTATATGTGTGTGCAAAATTGGGGTTTTGATATGATCTTCATCTCCATGGAATGACTATATATATAGGACAATTTTTATACAGGGTCTTTACTTTAAATTTTACTAGTGGGACTCTCAGTGTTTTAGACCCGTGAACAGTTTTTGACGCGATTTTTTTATGACCGTGTATATTGTAGCTATTTAGAGCATTCTGCAAATTTTCAGAAAATTACAAATAGTTTACAGTATCAAAAACTAAGTTCAAACATGTTGCTGCACACGTGACTAATTTTTTTTATACGCGTGGAAAGCAACATGTTTGAACCTAGTTTTCGATACTCTAAACTATTTGGAATTTTCTGAAAATTTGCAGGAAACTCTAAACAATTACAATATACACAGTCATAAAAAAAATCGTGCCGAAAACTGTTCACGGGTCGAGAACACTGAAGAGTCCCACCAATAAGGCTGAAAGTGAAGCCCCTATAGGAGAATTGTATATATACACATGAGGGTACTATATATGCACATATTATTGTGAAGGTAAGCAAAAATGAGGTTGCTTAATTCCTTCATTGTTGCATCGATCACTTCAAAAGAAAAATGGTGGCACACTTATTGTCCGGATTTTATTTAATCTTGACTTTGGTCATTGGCCTTTTTATTGAAATTATATTGGAGCTTTTGGTTTTACATGATGCGCATATATACATTATGTACTACTTTTCATGTATTGATTTTTATCCACTAGGTTTTGTCTACAACTTAATTGTAGTATTGAGTATAGTATTTTGAGAGATGATGATGTTATCCGAATAATAAAGATCTCGGTAACCACATGTGTGGTGGCTTCATGGTGGCAAAGGGGGCTACATTAATGACTCTTATGCTATAGTTATCACTACTACTTTCAAAATACACTTATGTCTTGCCAAGTAACTTGTTACTAGGAGTGTAAATAGGGCGGGACGGCTCCGCCCTGCAAGAGACCCCCCACCCGATAAGACTTTGCCTCACCCCGCCCCGACTTGATAAGTGTTTTGAAGCGGGACAAGTCATACCCGACCCCATTTATTTTTATATTTCTTTTAATGTTTAGCATATGTCTTTATAAATTGATTTAAAGTAATTGAGTTTTTTATAAATTTTATTTTAAATTTTTATTCTATTATAAATTATGAGGTTTATAATTTTCAAATAATACTACGCATAAATCAAATTTACATATAAATTTATACTAGGTATGTCATTTACTTGTATCATTATATATTAATTGTAAAAAGAAATTAAAATCAAATTTATACTTCATTTTATAAAATTTGTATCTTTACTTATTGTTTAAAAAAAAAAAGAGTAAACAACATGGGTTGGGTCGGCACTCGACCCGCTTGAATCAATAGCAGGGCATGCGGGGCTGGACACCGCCCCGAACAAATTGGGGCAAAGCTGCCCCGTCAGGTCGAGGTTCCGCTCTGACCCACCGCCCAATTTTGTTATCCTTACTTTGTCACAATAAGCAAAACTCGACATAACAAGTGTTTAAAAAAAAACTTGGGTTCGACCATTGTTACATTGAGTCTTCAGATATGAGACTAAAAAACATTTGATTCTAAAGATGACGTTTAGTTGGACGGAATAGAAATGAGAATGGAAAAAAATAAGAATAGAATTGAATAAACATTAATATGAATAAAAAAATAGTAATTTTTTTTCAATTTTGTATTGGAATAACATTTCCTCCCATTTCAAATAGAATATTTATTCCTCAATACTCTAAAATGCAACTAAACAAATGAATGAAATGAAAAATGATTCATTTTCATTCTATTATCACCAACCAAACATTAACTTAAGATAAATTAACAATTTAAACTAACAAATAATGTTAACACGGAGTTTAAATTCAACGATAACAACACTACTTATCATATATTTTGATAACCTGGTGCATCAAGAAACCCAGAATTCTCCAAAAGATATACTCCTACTCTAGAATCTCACCTATATATGTACTACCACTCTATTACGTTTACGTACCTAAGGTAATTGAGCATACTTTTGGTACATAAATGCATATGTGCAAAAGTACAGGGCATCATTTGTAGTTTACTCCTTGAATGAGATTTTAATTAAGTTATTAACTACAAAAGGATATATATTAAGTAGACCACCTCATCCACAATATGTATGGCAGTCCCTTAGGCAATTAATAACTCAAGGATTACAAAGCTGAGGTCACAGTATATTAAAAGCAGAGCTATCAATACCAATTCTTAGGGATATATATAGGAACATCAATACCAATTCTTAGGGATATATATATATATATATATATGAACTATTACAACGTATTCTTTTTTTTTTTTTTAATATTAATGCATCATTTTTTTATTTTCGGCACCTGGATAGATATAATCTCAATTTTTTTATATAATAGTGTACATTGTAGTTATTTAGAATATCCTGCAAATTTTAAAGAAATTGTTAATAGTTTACGAAGCCGAAAATAGGATTCAAACTGTCAAATTTTACACACGTGCACAAAAAGCAGGCATGCGTGCAATAGACAGTTTAGACTCTGTTTTCGGTACCATAATTTATTCGGAATTTCTTGAAAATTTGTAAGATATTCTAGATAGGTACAATGTACACCGCCATATAAAAAATTTGAGATTATATCTATCCAAGTGCCGAAAATAGAAAACTAATGCATCGGTGTTGCGAAAAATGAAAATATGTTGTAGTCGTTCCCTACATATATATATTTATATATATATATATTAGATAAAAACAACGTGCAATATGCACGTTTGTTTAGTTTTATTTATAGAATTTATTAATTATTTTTATTAAATTTATATTAATGTCATATAAATTTCAAATAAATATCTTATTTTAATTAAATAATTTATTTATTTTTGTTTAAGTTTATATTTGTTCTAGTTTTTGAATTTGGGAGTAACAATAAGATATTATATATTATATGTTTAATGTAATATTAAATATTATATGTGGATTTTAAATTTAAGTTTCTTGCTAATTGTTTTTTAAAAAAAATTTGTTGCTAATTCATAATAGATTATATTATATGTTTAATATGATATTATTCTAATAAGTGAGTTTAAGTTTAATTAAATTTTATTTAAGTTATAAAACGTATAATTTTATTATTTTTAAATAATTATCATTGTAAAATATCTCAAAAATGTCATATTTTAATTTGTTTAATTATTTATTATTTTTAAATAATTATCATTGTAAAATATCTCAAAAATATCCCATTTTAATTTGTTTAATTATTTATTATTTTTAAATAATTATTATTGTAAAATATCAAAAATATCCTATTTTATTTTATTTAAGTTAAAGTGTTTACAAACTACCATTAAATATAAGAATATTCTGTTAAATATAAGAATATTCCGTTAAAGTTAACATTAAAAAAATAAAAAACCATTAAAACCAAGAATTTCCGTTGTCTACACACTTATTATATAGAAGAGATATAGATTCAGGAGGAGACTCTGCTGAAAGTTTGGTATAGAATTAAGGGTTAAATAGATATTTTAATACATATATATTATTTGTTGCGCGTGTTTGAGATTTATTTATGGTACTAGGTGGTGAAAGTAATGTGCAATATACATTTGTTTAGTTTTATTTAAAAAAATTATTAAATATATTTATTAGATTTTTATGACTATCATATAAATTTTAAATACATAAACAATATTATATATATAAAATACTGACATAATCATATTAAAAGAAAAATTATAAACCTAAACACTTTTATGTATTTATATATATATATATGAATATTTTAGATCATAAACTACAACTATTTAATATAGAAAACATTCGTGATATTATTCAATTCACACATCTATGATTGGAGAAGAAACTCGTTTATTATTGATAGAAGATAAATATTATTATAATACTTATGTAGTTACACAATCATATTATTTATACATCTACGACATCTACATATAATGTATTTATAATATTTGTTGTTATTTAATATGAATATATTTTTAGTTAAGTTTCTTTATTATAAATATAAATGATAAAAATTTTAACAAAAATTAAAATTATGTATTATATATTATTATAATAATTAAAATTTTAATATAATTATTAAATATTTAGTTTTGTATTAAATATTATTATAATAATTATATTTTAAATTTATATTAATATAATTAATAAATATATATTTTTTATAATTTTTAAATATATATTATGTTAAATATATTTATAATATTCGTTAGGGAAATTACCGTATATACGGTATTTTAAACTTCTTTTACAATTTTACGATAGTTTTTTTTGTTTCCCACTTTTGTATTTTGTTTTTTCTAATTTTTGGGTTAACATTAATTTTTTAATCCATTTATACGACTTCTCCTTCCTCCAGCCTCCTTGCCAAAACCAGACTCATTTTCTATTTCTCTTCTTCTTTCACTTTCCTTGCCAAAACCAGTTCATCTTTCTCGTCGGCAACCACTCATATCCGCTGCACTTTGGAGACCCAAGAACCCCGCCACCCACGCAAACTCTCTCTCTTATTTTCTCTACAACAACCATCACCACCACCTGACTTTGGAGAAGCCAGATCGCCGCCACACACATCACTTGGTCCACCATTATCAACGTTGATGTTGAGCTTCACTTCTGCAATAGAAAGTCGGGTCAAGGCTCATATTTGTCTCTAACCCATTTTTTTTAGTATGGAAAGATCATAGATAAGTCAATTAATGTTAGTGATTTAAATGGATTTGCTATTCCAAATCAAACTTTGTCACAGAGATTTTCAATTGATTCTTTCTTTACCACCATGTTAAGGCTTAATAGTCTGAAAGTTTTTTGCCTCCTTGAATATGTTTAATTTTTTTTCTTTGGTTTAGTTCTACCTAAAATCTAAGAAGTGGTGAAGCTTCAAACTTTTATAATGGACAACAATTTCTTAAATGGAACCTTTCCAAGTTGGTTTGACTAATTAGTTTATCTGAGTATTTGAAGTTTGAGCAACAATGAATTGATAGGTCCATTTCCATCTTCAGTTGAGAGAATAACCAAGTGATATGAACATATATATACATAATGATATTGTTACATAACATATATGGATATATGTATGTAATATTCGTTTGTTCATTTTGTTGTGACCACAAGCTGTTCGTTGAAATGCCTGAGTTAATTTTAATGCTTCGTTTTAAGTTTGTTTGCAAGTTTGTTTGTCAATATTTGTTCATATAATTAAATAAAGGCCAATGAAACTCAAATAGAAGTCCACTGCAACTCTTAATGTGAGTTATCCATATGAATTACGAATGCAACCACATGCAACCTAATGCAACACATGACTAGTCCAAGTGCAAACCACTACAACTCCTAATGTGAGTTATGCAAATGAATTACGAATGCAACCACATGTAACCTAAAGCAACACATGGCTAGTCCAAGTGCAACCCACTGCAACTCCTAATGTGAGTTATCCATATGAATTAAGAATGCAATCACATGCAACCTAAAGCAACACATGGCTAGTCCAAGTGCGACCCACTGCAACTCCTAATGTGAATTATCCAAATGAATTACGAATGCAACCACATGCAACCGAGAGCAACACATGGCTAGTCCAAGTGCAACCAACTGCAACCCACTGCAACTCACAATATGAGTTATCCACATAAATTACGAATGCAACCACATGCAACCTAAACCAACATAAGGCTAGTCCAAGTGCAACCCAATGCAACTCCTAATGTGAGTTATCCATATGAATTACAAATGCAACCATATGCAACTGAAAGCAACACATGGCTAGTCCAAGTGCAACCCACTGCAACTCACTGCAACTCCTAATATGAACTCCTAATATGAGTTATCCATATGAATTACGAATGCAACCACATGCAACCTAAACCAACATAAGGCTAGTCCAAGTGCAACCCAATGCAACTCCTAATGTGAGTTATCCATATGAATTACGAATGCAACCACATGCAACCGAGAGCAACACATGGCTAGTCCAAGTGCAACCAACTGCAACTCCTAATATGAGTTATCCATATGAATTACGAATGCAACCACATGCAACCTAAACCAACATAAGGCTAGTCCAAGTGCAACCTAATGCAACTCCTAATGTGAGTTATCCTTATGAATTACGAATGCAACCACATGCAACCGAGAGCAACACATGGCTAGTCCAAGTGCAACCAACTGCAACCCACTGCAACTCCTAATATGAGTTATCCATATGAATTACGAATGCAACCACATGCAACCTAAACCAACATAAGGCTAGTCCAAGTGCAACCCAATGCAACTCCTAATGTGAGTTATCCATATGAATTACAAATGCAACCATATGCAACTGAAAGAAACACATGGCTAGTCCAAGTGCAACCTACTGCAACTCACTGCAACTCCTAATATGAACTCCTAATATGAGTTATCTATATGAATTACGAATGCAACCACATGCAACCTAAAGCAATGCATGGCCAGTCCAAGTGCAACCCACTGCAACTCCTAATGTGAGTTATCCTTATGAATTACGAATGCAACCACATGCAACCGAGAGCAACACATGGCTAGTCCAAGTGCAACTCACTGCAACTCCTAATATGAACTCTTACTATGAGTTATCCATATGAATTACGAATGCAACCACATGCAACCTAAAGCAATGCATGACTAGTCCAAGTGCAACCCATTGCAACTCCTAATGTGAGTTATCCTTATGAATTACGAATGCAACCACATGCAACCGAGAGCAACACATGACTAGTCCAAATGCAACCAACTGCAACCCACTGCAACCTAATGCAACTCAATGCAACCATACCCAATATAACAAAATGTAAACACATACCCAATATAACAAAATGCAACCTAATGCAACTCAATGCAACCATCAACAACCTCAGATGTTAAGTAATCTTTAAATTTCTTATTTGCAAATTGATCAAATATCTTAAGCAACTCAGCAAAACATAAAGAAAGTGATCCAAAACAATTATCTAGATCTACGAAATCAACAATGCATATTGATTTGTATCATCTTAGTTTTGTACCAAAACAATTTCTTTGTTTTTTTTTAAAAAAAAAAATAAAGCAATAATGAATGAATATGTATCAGTCTTCGATTTTTTATTCTAGGATGCAGTTAGTATCTAATTCCTTATTGGACGGTTTCTGCAAGTCTTTCTATTATGTCCATATTGACCACAACTTCCGCTTTTGTTTATGAGTTTTTAAGTTTCCGTGGGTTGCATTGAGTTTTTTAAAATTATTTTATGTTTCATTGAGTTGCATGAGCTTATATGAGGGTTGCATAGACTTGTATTTGAGGTTGCATTGATTTCCATTTTAGGTTGCAGTAGGTTGTATAAGGATGAAATTTGAAAAAGAGATTTTTAAAGTTGTTTTAGGCTGCACGAAGTCGCATTAAGCTTGCATTTAAGTTGCATGACTGGCAACTCATTAGGTTGCATGACTTGTATTTGAGGTTGTAGTGGGTTGTATAAGAATGAAATTAGTATATGAGTTTTTTAAAGTTGCACGAGGTTGCATTTGAGGTTGCATTGAGTTTACATTTGAGGTTGTAGTGGATTGCATGATGAGTTGCATAAAGACTAAATTAGTTTATGAGTTTTTAAATTGTCATGTGTTGTATTAAGTATTTTAAAATTGTTTCAGATTGTATTGAGCTGCATGAGCTTATATGAGAGTTGCATAGACTTATTTGAGGTTATATTGGGTTGCATTGATTTCCATTTTAAGTTGCAGCAGGTTGCATATTTGAGGTTCACCAATAAAATCAAAAGTTTGACTCTCGAAACAGTCAACATTATTATTATTTCTTTTAAGACAATGATAGCTATAAACTATCAAGTAATTAGCAATAAACTAACATAAGATATCATATGGTATAATAGACTTATACATTAAAAAAAAAATTAAGCTACACGTTATTGATTATTATAGTTGTATATATATATAATATTATTATAATTAAGCTCATCAATTTAATTTGTCTCATGCTTTTCAGAAGTCGTTCCCCTACGTACGCACTCATACATGAGTGCTTGAAGAAGCTGACTTTAACCCAGTTTCAACAGCAACATAATACTCAGGGGCAACAACCAACACTAAGACACATCCTAAGGACCCCAACACTAAGACATGTCTTGAGAGTGAAACTGGATGGAAGTCGTTTAAAATGGTAGGAGTTGCTGAAAGTTGCCGGAAATTGCGGAAACTAGTAATCACCGGTATTCCTCTGCAACTCCGATGATATTGCTGTCATCTGATAATGCAAGGATTCTCCTCTCTCGCTTCGATATCATTTGGGTTGACTTCGTCCACGTCATGAAGGACGTCAGTGACATTGATATCTCTGACAGCTATTCTTTGCCAGGAACGACTCCAAAGACAATGATGCAATTGGAGTTGCCATTGTGTAATTGGTGCTATGAAGAAGAGACCGTATAATTGAACAAAAATTTAACAATTAAACATTTATGTAAGAATGTGGGAGAGATCGTATAATTGAATAATTTTTTGGTAAATTATTTATTTATAAAAAAAAATTAAAATTATACAGTATAGATAAAGTTAAAATTATTAAAATTAAAAATTTCTGATATCAACACTTTCTATATAGATAAAAATATTTAAACTTTATGACATAATAATTTATTGAAATATACATTTGAAATTTGAGTGTGCTGACAACAACAGAGTATACAGTATGGATACTACGTCACATGCTATATGAAAGAATATAACTGCAAATGACTGTAATCAATTTCTTGAAAATAATGTAAGTGTGGTTTAATATATATTATCGATTTATTACTTTGTAAGTAAACAATATTTTCTGTTATTTAACGATAAATTTAATTAATTATTATTTTTTGTAGCTTAATAGGAAGAAAGAGTATATAGTAAATGAAATCAACGACTAGCCTGAAGAATTAATCAAAACTCTTACAGATTATATGGTATAGACCAGGACTTGTTCTCATAGTTTTGAATTATATATAAAACTTACATTAATTTAGTGTAATCTCAATAATAAAAGTTCGTTTTTATTTTTATACAAACTCTCTAGTTAATTATTATAGCGTTAATATATTGATTTTTCTAGTAAATTTTTTATGTCTATTGTATTATGCATTCTGGTCGACACTTTATATTATTATTGGGCATTTTTTGCAAATATATATATCAGGAACTTTCCTTACAAAAATACAGTAGTTATATATTTAATTTATTAATATATAATTTTTAGGTTATATTCAATAATTAGGTTATTTTCATCCCTTATCTTTATGATGTCATCTTTTTTTTTTACAGGCTATTGCCGAACTGTAAAACTTCAAAAAGCAACAAGATGCTTCATTATAACAATGAAGGGTAATTTAGACCATATATTTACATAAATAAAATTATAACAATGAAAAAAAAAATAAAAAATGACGTAAAAATAAAAAATAAAATTGATAACAAACAGTATATTAGGTCATTTTTCTTTTTCTTATGTAGGTTTTTTATTGGGAATTTTAAAAATACAAAAAAAAATTGAAAATAGAATAATAAGTATTAATAACAGCAATTCTAAAAATTAAAAATTACTATAGAACTTTCAACCGCCATACTACTAGTGTCTCTTTAAAACTTTCATTACTATAGAACTCTTTTAATAGCATAACTAACCACACTTTTTTTTGGCATTGCACTTCATTTTGTAGAAAACTTAGTCGGTGGAAGACCACTAACTTTAAACAAAAAGATTACGTACAAAGAAGATGCAATCCAATTAAAATTACTAGATATATACAAATATTTATTTAAATTTCAAAACTTTTGCCTTATCATATTTCTACTTTATACCATATATGGATATCACTTTTCCAAAATCATGACCAAAGTAGATAAAGATAAGATCAAATTTATAGGGCGACTAAGGTGCACCCAATTGTGTATTTTGGTACCAAAATAATTTTTTTTTATGGCAGTGTTCATTGTAATTATTTAAGACATTCTGTAAATTTTTAAATTTTTTTAAATAATTTATAATACTAAAAATAATATTCAAACAGTTGTATTTTATATACGCATATGAAAAAAAGACACGCATCAATATACTGTTTGAATTTTGTTTTTAACACTGGAAATTTTTCCAAATTTCTTGATTACAATTATTTAAAATAACAATTCATGCTTGGCCAGTTACTATATATTTTATCCTCTATTTTCGTTATTTTATGTGTTTTTATTTTCTTCTAAGGATCTGATTATTTGTGCTTCTAAAAGATATTTTTTAACCTTTGAAATTCAAAAAGTACTTTTAAAGTAGTTGAGTTTCCAATAATTTTAGTTTTTAGCTCTGAAAAAATCATTTTAGAAGAATCTAATCCCATAAATTTTTTGAGGAATAGCTTATTAGAAATCTAAAAACAAAACAAAAGCCCAACTAAACATGCCTTGAGTTTCAAGAGTTCAAATGTTATTTAAAATAAATTAAGGTGTAATTTGTACATGGTGTATTTTAAATTTAAGGTGTTTTGCTAGAATGCTTTATTTGTTAAAAAATATATACTTATGCACAGTACTAGTATTTTTGATAACATTGGACATCAATTCAACACACGTGTAAGAAAGGTTGACAAGTGTATGTATGTATATATATATATTGTATATATGTTTTAAAGATCCTAATTTTATTGGTTACTTTCCATTTTGAATACTAATTTTTAATGTAAAAAAATAGCAAAAGACAGTGAGTTGGGTCTTTCTCAGCTGAGAAGCCCAGATTGACTTAGGCATGGGAGAATTTGATATGGTTTAATCCAAATTTGAATCATTCGACAAATGGTCAATTTGGTATACTAAACTAAATAAGAAAAAGTTGGTCACTATTTCAACTAATTAATAATTCTGGTTGTGACGTTTCTAATAGTACTTTAAATTACACTAGTTATTACAACTGTAATGTGGGCTCATCATGTACAAAGAGAGTTTGATTTTTTTTATGTCAACCGCCTGTGATATGTACTTACTTGAAATCTATACATAAAAGAATATGTATTTTATTAACATAGGTAGTATCCTTTAATCCATTTAAATCATTTTTAATTGTGTAATCTTATACTAACACAATCTTAAAATCATCACACTTGACATTCCCGAAACAATATATAATTGCATAACTTTACTCCAATCTTACTCCTTACCTATCACAAAATACTGAAGAAATATATTGATAGTTATCAAATTTGTTTTAAGTTATTATTAAGAGTACGCAATTTGACTGCTTTTTATACTTTGTTGGGAATTTATTTTATTTCATAAGTCAAAATACAAGACAAGTGCAAATTTATTTTTACTTAATTGGAGAAAGGAGAATTTGATCAATTGGACATTATTTTTACAATAAAAAAAAGTATTATTATTAAGTTATCTCTATGTTATCTTTTATTTATTTTAAATGGAAGAAGGTAATTGATTAAAAGTCAAATCTCAACCACCAAAAAGTAAAATTTCTCATAATCTGAATCTAAAAAAATGACAACTTATTTCGTAGCCTAAAATATATATATTTTTTAAATCTTAAAAGTATTTCAAAACCTAACTTTGACTCTGTATTGGACTACTTAAGTCTCCCGACGGCGGATCAAATTGCCTATTAGACTTAATTGATATATAATTAAGTTTACAACTAATAAATTTGTAATATTTTTTTTTTTGTTATTAAAATGTCTTAGATTACATTATTCTTTAAAAATATAATAATTTAATATGTGTTGGCTCGCTCTATATATAATTTGTCGATTGATTGACAAATTGATGAAGCGGTTAATAAAGGAATGAAAATAAAGAGAAGCAAAGGGCATAAAAATTAAATATTAATTATAACATGCATGAAAACAAAATGAAATTTCGTCGGCATTCTTTATGATTGGATTGGATTGAAACAAAATATCTTAGAATAAAAATCATAGTCAGGTTGGATTTTTTTTTTTAAAAAAAAAATAATAATAAGTTGGAAATTTGATAGGGAGACGTGGTTCAAAATCTTTCAGCCAAATCCCACTGATAGAGGACAATCACCTATATATATACGAATCCCTTGTAGTTTTCCCTATTATACCTTCATAAAAAAATATAATAATGATAATTATTATAGATCTTGGGGAGGACAATTGAACACCTTCTCTTTGTTTACACCACTCTTTTTTACTTGATTGATTTTCCTGAAATATAATCAAAATTAATTGAAAGTAAAAACATTTAAAATATCATTCATGTAAATATTTTAAAATAATCTAATGATCATAACTAAAGATGTTGACTTATTTTATCAGCTCCTACCACATAATACTATATTTCTGAATTTTTTAAAGAGATTTTTGTTTTTTTTTTCTTTCAGATTTATGAAATTTATACCTACCATTTGCGTTGCAAAAATGTGGGGGAATTAACTTTTGCTAAATTTTATGGAAATAGTTCAAAGAAAAGTGAAGAATTTACTAGAAAACAAATGAGTAATGATATGTGCACCAAATTTATACACCACAATATTACACTAATTGACGTGACAATTTCTTTTAATCAATCACATTTATTTCAGACGAGATTTATTGTTTTAGAAAACAATGTCACATCAGTTGGTATAATATTTTTGTGCAAAATTTTGGTGCACATATCATTATTAAAAAAAAATATGATAACAAACTAAATAAGTAAATAAATTATAAATCGAAATATGGTAGCCAAACAGGGGTACATTAGGAATTACTGTTCCAAGCCCTCCCATCAGCCATGAAGTAGAGATGAAGATCAACCAAAATCCAGCAACCTTCTAAAGCTCTGACCGTCGATTCCAAAAACTCCTCCTTCTTCTTCGTCTTTTCTAATCGACGATTCCAACAACTCATTTGTTACACCCAGATTTCGAGATAAGAGGTTATGACTCCGAAAACTGGGCTCGTCAGGTGTGAGCTCGAAATGTATAAAAACATCGTATGGTCCAGTCGTAGAACCCTCTGAAGTAAAGAACCGACCTCAAGGATGTGTAATCTCGGATATTCTCTATGCTCGCGACGGGTAATGGCACGACACTTGAATATATCCTTTTCCGAGTGTCCTCAGGCGAGATAGTTCGAGCTCGGGAGGTATAAGCTTGGGGATGACAACCTCGACAGTACCTACCTATCCCGAGCGTAGCACGAAGTTGGGTGGCAAGCTTGTGGTTGATCCATAAGTCCTGACAGACTCAATGCCAATCGCTGATCTCGAAGACCTGATGAATCGCCTGGGATAGCCCCTTACATGTGAACATATTTATTATTGTGTAATCCAAATATTTAAGGGATGTCATTTAATCTGTTATCCGTTCCCAATCTTCATGGGACGTTTCCGTGTATATAGGAGATAATACATTTAATATCATTATTTCAATTGATATACAAAATATCTTCTCGAAATATGTGGGAATGAATTATGCAACATTCTTTATAAATAGATGACCGATTCCTGATTTCTTGAGAGAAAGCTCTGGGGAATTCATCTCTAAATAATTTCCAGAAAACTCTAAGTCTTAATAACATAGACTCGTGGACTAGGCAGAATTAACTGCTGAACCACGTAAAAACCTTCTTGTCTTCCTCTTTAAATTAATTTACTCCATTTTTCATTTGTTTAATTGCTCTACTATTTAAGTTGACGAAAAACGGCGTCAACATCCTTCTTCTTCTTTGTCTTCTTTTTCTTTTGCCGAAATCATTCATCCACAACCCTTCTTTTCTTCCCTGTCTTCTTCTTTTGCCGACAATATTTATCCACAACTCCTCCTCCTCCTTCTTTTTTCTTTTGTTGCTGCAATCTTCAGATCTAGTTTTTTTTTTTTTTTTTTTTGCTAAATCTAAACTTTTTTGTTTTGTTTTCAAATATGGAAAGTAACCACTAACATGCCTACATTTTAAAGTTTTTTAGGTAAAAAATTACTCATATATATTGTAAATATGATTTATTCTTCTCTTATGTTGCACATCAACTCTAGTTTGCTCGTTTAATTTTTTTAAATCTGTTTGTTTTATTAAGATCTGTGATAGATAACAAGTTACCTTCACATTCTAATACATGTGTATATTTCTGGGTTTTTTTAAAGTTAATCAGTTACCTATATTACTAAAAATATAGATTCTTCTTCCTCCTTTTTTCGATGAAGAGTTCTTTTTTTTTTTAATATTTTTTTAGTATTGTTTTAAGATCAAACATGTTTATTTTATTTTTCTTTAAATTTGATTTTTTTTCTTCTGATTTGAGGTAAGTAACCAGATACCAACACGTTCTACTATATGTATAATTTTATATTTTTTAGGTAATTGATTACCCTTCTTATTGTAATAGGTTACCCCTCATGATAGCATGATATTTAATTTAGTTCTGGAAAAAAGATCAAGGTGAAAACATAAAAGGTAATCCATCAAGTAACTGGTTACCTTATCCAATCTTGGAAAAACAAACGTGCAATAAAAGTCTATAAAGAAAAGGAAAAAAAATCAATACAATAAATAATAAAAACAATTCATATTACAAAAAAAAAAAAAAAAAAACTTTGCAAGACAATCACAATAAAATTTAATATAAAAATAGTTATTGTGACTGTCAGAATCCTGTGATCCGTAAGGGGAAAGACCGGGTAAAGCTGTGCAATCCCACACCGCTTGGGGAAGGTCAAGTGTGATGATTCTAAGAATGTGTATGTATGTAACTACACAGTTGAAGAGAGCTTAAATGGATTGATGGGTACTACATATGCCAACAAGATGCATCTTCTTTTCGGTAGCCCATCACTTGAGAACTCCAAAGTTAAGCGAGCTTGACCTGGAGTAATCTCAAGATGGGTGACCTCCTGGGAACTTTTCCTAGGAAGCGTGCGAGTGAGGACAAAGCACCCTGGAAAGACTCGTGTTGGTTTGTAGGGCCAGTCGTCATTCCAGGAAGTAGCCATAGTGACGTGGGGCGTTACAAATAGTATCAGAGCCTTGACCCATCCGGAAGTGTGGCCGATGGGGACGTCGGACTCGTAAGGGGGTGATTGTGACAGTCAGAATCCCGTGATCTGTAAAGGGAAAGACACCGGGAAGCAGCCATAGTGAGGTGGAGCGTTACAATTATATAATATAATATTAATATAAACAAAATCAGTTAAGCTAAAAATAATAATCAAAGTACAAAAATACCCTTCCAATTTAACAAAACTTGATTATAAGTAAAACTATGCCATAAAAATAATTTGAGAATTCTTTTAAAAAAAACCATAAAATAAGTTTTTGAAAATAAGCCATCACTACAAGAAAGAAGGCTTTTGCCGGCGCAATTCGGAATTCCATCAATAAAAATACTTTTACCGGCGTATTTAGTGAATCACGCCGACAAAAACAAGGACTTTTGTCGGCGCAAAATTGCGCCAGCAAAGATTTATCAAATTTTAAAAAAAAATACCATACACTTTTGCTGGCGCATTTCACCTAACGTGTGCGCAAAAGTCACAAAACGTGCATTTTAAATTTGTGCACGATTTCAACAAAGTAGGTGGCTAGACTTTTGCCGGCGTGTTTTCTTGCGCCGTCAAAAGTCTATTTTTGCATCGGTAAAAGTCAAACTAATTAAAACAGCGCCGTTTTGTCCTAGGGTTTTATTAATGACTTTTGCCGGCGCAACGAAACGCGCCGGCAAAATTCATAGCGATTTTAGTGCTACCTTGAGCCCTTCTTCCCCATTTATTGACCCAGACGGAAGTGTGGTCGACGGGGACGTCAGACTTGTAAGGGGGTGATTGTGACAGTCAGAATCCCGTGATCTGTAAGGGGAAAGACACCAGGAAGCAGCCATAGTGACGTGGGGCGTTACAGTTATAAAATATAATATTAATATAAACAAAATCTGTTAAGCTAAAAATAATAATCAAAGTACAAAAATACCCTTCTAATTTAACAAAACTTGATTATAAGTAAAACTATGCCATGAACAAGTTTTTGTAAAAAAAAAAAAAGGGGGGAAATACACCAATAAATTTGAGAATTCTTTAAAAAAAACCATGAAATAATTTTTTTGAAAATAAGCCACCACTACAAAAAATAAGGCTTTTTCCGGCGCAATTCGGAATTGCGTCGTCAAAAAAACGTTTACCAGCGCACTTAGTGAATCACGCCGACAAAAACAAGGAATTTTGGCAGCGCAAAATTGCGCTGGCAAAGATCTATCAAATTTATAAAATATACCATATACTTTTGCTGGCGCATTTTACCTAACGCGCTGGCAAAAGTCAAAACGTGCATTTTAAATTTGTGCACGTTTTCAACAAAGTAAGTGGCTAGACTTATAAGTTTAACTTATAGTTTAAGAATATTACTTATAACATAAGGTTTGATTAATATTGCTGGTTATTAATATGATAATTATTATAACCTAAGGTTTAGATAGAGCTAATAAGAATATGACACTTGTCATGAGCATGGTTATTCCTAAGGTTTAGATAGAACCAAGAGGAATATGACACTTGTCATATGTATGATTATTAAGGAATTATTATTTTAATGATAAAATAAGGGAAATATAAGACTTAGTCTTCACCAGAATTTGTTAGGAGCATGACATTTGTCACAATTTTATTTATTTGAGATTTAGATAATTAAATAGATTTTTCGTAATTTTAGGGTATTGTAACTTTCGACCTATTTTTGACCCAGTTATGTTATGAATTTCGAAAAATAGTATTTCAAGAAAGTTGTAGATAATTGCATTAGCTTTCTAAGGGTATAAAGATAATCTAAATTGGATTCCTACAGCTCCAGATATGTTGATTTTACTGTAGGAGAGTTTAGAGTTACGAGATTTAGGGAGTTAGAAGTTAGGATTCTATTTGTTTTTATTATTTTTGTTTTAAAAATCAAGCTTTGACTTCTTAAATCTCTCTGAAAAATTTGAGCAAGTCCTAAGCCTTTGGCTGAAGGATATTCAAATATTTTCAATTAAATTCATTATTTTTATTCAAAGCCAAAAAGAAGATTTTTATTCCTAGAACTCTATAAATAGGACCTAGCACCAAGCCTTTTCATTCATTCTTCAAGCATTAATCAAAGCCTTCCTGGTGCTAGTGAGACTATAGAGTGATAAACACTTGGGTTGGGGTTATAAGCTTAATCATTATAAGTTTAATAAACACTTGGGAAGTAAGGTTCATAGTGTGTATTTCAGTTTCGAGGTGTAGTTCGGTCATAGCAATTTCAAAAGTATTCCTATTCTTAGTTCCTTTCAGTATTGTTTCATTAGTTTTATAGTCCTAACTCAGTCTTCTCTATTCTTGGTTAGGCATCTATGTTCTTCGAACTTGAGATTTCTTGTTGGTAAGTATCTTCTCGATGGTGTAGTTCATTCTTTTCATCCCTTTTCTTTAGAATACTCACCTCTCTATTATGGCTTTTAGGAATGTTCCAAAATCCCGACTTTGTTCTCATTATCCTGGTATTTTGGTAAGGAAAATAGGTGTAACGCCCTGGCTAACCCAGAACAGTTACGGTGAACGGTGGACCAGAAATTTGACTCGTTGCCTGAGTCCTTTGGTCAAAAACGTGCTCTAAGTGTAATTAACGGGTTAAGGTATATAAAACCAATAAAAAGGAAATGGAGATTTTACTACAAACTGCTCTGCACAGCTAAATAAAACATTTACAAGTGGTTCTCAGTACAAAAAGGTCACTATAGTTGTAAAGTTACAATCCCGCCGACCTAAGCGGCAAAATAGGGTAAACCCCCTAGTTCCTCTGAGAACTCCTTGGCCGTGGTGGTCAAGCAGCCGCATATGTACACAACACCACATCAGCTCTCCACTCAAGGCTAGGTGAGCTTTTCTTTCCCTTTACCTGCACCACATAGCACCCATGAGCCATAGCCCAGCAAGAAAACACAATACTTTTCATAAACATTATCAAATGATCATCATTATAACCACACTGAGCATAAAGCTTTAAACAAATGAGTGAAAATCACATGAGGTCCTGATAAACCACACTGAGTGACTGACAGGCAAGTCACTAATTCAAAAGGAAGAGTGGCTGCTAGGTAAGCCACTAGCCTTCAACAGGTTCTGGTAAACCATACTGAGTGACTGACAAGCACGTCACTGTTTCAAATGGGAGAGTGGCTGCTAAGTAAGCCACTAGCCTCCAAGCGCTTATCTCATTCATCGACCCTCGGGGTCGGTCTGGCATTAATGCTCTTTGAGTCATTCAATGCTAATAGTCGACTAGATCAAATCTCATCGGCTTGCGTAATACACGCTAAGGCCGTCCTGACTAATGAGTCAACCCAACGTGATCAGTGCCCAGTACCACCGCCGAACCTGACTGATAAGTCACAGCTTCACAGTTGATACTAGCACCTTTGCCAAACCTGACTAATGAGTCAGTACCATGCACAAGTGAGCAACATATGCTAAGCATTCTATATTCAATCCATGTCCATATTCTCACAATCAATATGCCTCATAAACATCCATGCATGTCACACTTGGGGTGCAGTTTTCTTACCTTTGATTCGAGCTAGAATGAACAAAAGAGCGACCCTTGAGAACGGTTTAGCTTCTAGTCCTTTAGCGGTTACCTAATCACAACACATATGGGATACCATCAATAATCAAGATAATCAAGGGTTCTCAAACCATTATCTAACCTCCAAGAGATCAATCCAAACTAATCCAAGTAGCAAGGACACTCCCGAGGCCTAAAACTAGGTTCCTGGGGTCAAAACGAGCAAACGGGGCGAAAACAGGGCAAGGGCTGCGGCCCTAGCACCTTGGGCCGCGACCCCCAGGGTTCCCAGAGGCTAGGTCCGCGGCGCCCAGTGAGCACAAGCTCCCCACCTACTTCTTCAAAGAAGGGCCGCGGCGCCTCAAGAACAGGGCCGCGGCGCTCCACCCTGGGCCATTCCCAACCGCGTTTCTAACACTTCAAAGCCTCCAAAATCATCCCTAAACATTCCCCAATCATCAAAGCAAATTTCTCAAGCTTCCCCATACACCAAAACCCTCAAAAACCAAGGCTCGAACGAACCAAAAACTCAACAATTCACAAAATCAATTCAAAGCTTAGAAACTCGGAAAAAACTCAAAACTTAAACTTCGATTACCTTCAATTGGGTTGTTTTCCGTCGAATCCTTCGGTTAAGAAGCTTCTAATCTTCCCTAGGATCGCTATGCCTCGATCCTCACTCGATTCCGACTCCTAGAACTCAAGATTTCGTCAAAAAGGCTTAAACGGTAAAACAGACTTTGAAAAGGGAGAACGGAAAGTTTTCTTATCGTATGTTCTATCTGATAAGCTACTTCAACCTTAAGTAACCTCAAATAAAACCTAATGCTCGGGGTCCCGAAAACACCCCCGGGGACATTATAGTGAAAACCTCCAGAATTTCACCCTGATCTCAAATATTCCCAATTTATCATCAAATGAACATTTCTATTACCCCAAAATTGACCCCGTTATGGTAAAACCGCTAATCCACTAAAAATAACCGTCTCATGTCAAATAGCTCGAATATATCTCCATAATAATGGAATCTCATTCACAAATCATATCATGCACCTAAATACACAAATTACCCTCAACGGGCCAAGTTATCATCACACTCCTGTAATAAGAGATATGGACTCACATGTATGCATTTCACATCATATCATAATATAATCACATATACATGCATTTAGTCAATTAACAACATATTTAAGCAAGTATGGCCCTCCCGGCCTACTATTCATGCCGTTAAACTCATCGGAGAATTCGGGGCATTACAATAGGATAGTTTTATACGCTTATATGTTATGTTGATATGTTATGATAAGTTATGCTATAGTATGTTATGTTATGTTTTCTTATGTTTCATGGTTATGATTTACCCTACCTCAGATATTAGACAGGGGACGTAGATGTGTTATCATAAACCTACCATGTGATCTAACCTACCTCAGATATTAGAAAGGGGACGTAGATGGTTTATCACATGTTTTAATGGCCATTAATAGTATAGTCTTATATGATGTACGTATTTATAGATATATGTTATATGTTTATAGCTTATAGTTATGTGTATGATTATGTTTCATGCTTGTAGTAGATTTTCCTTGCTGGGCATTAGGCTCATTCCTTTATGGTTTATATGTGCGGGAAAATAGCTATGGCGGCAGAAAGATTCTTGGCAGCTTGGGGATGTGTATTGAGGTAGGAGGGAATCGATGGACTGAGCGTTCGATTAAAGGATGAAGTTTTTTTTTTTAGTCTTTTAGTTATGATTTCTATGTATTATTTTTCCGCACTTAATTTTGTAACCAATTTATTTAAGTTATGTTTTGTTTTATTTTCAAAACAATGGGATCCCATATCCTAAATGAATTTTTATGTATTTAGCCTTTACTTTACAGTTTTTAAATAAAGTTATGGTTATTTCATATGTACGTTTTTTTAAGATTAGTATAGTAGTTATTAATGGTTCAAGATCTAGAATAGTTGGGTCGTTACATTGATCTAGCAGACATGAAAATTAGGGAAAAACTCCACCTCCGCAAAGAGGGAAACAAGTGGAAGAAACTGCACGCCAGTTACACCCTCAGTGTCCCGGAGCGTCGAGTTTTCTGTGAATTTGTGAAGTCAGTTGAATTCCCAGACGATTTTGCTACAAACCTTTCGAAGAATGTCAATGTCAATGATGGCAAGATAACTGGGCTGAAATCACACGATTGCCACGTGTTGTTTCAGCAGTTGTTGCCCGCTGCAATTAGATCGTTTTTTGTTCCTGAAGTTCGGAAGCCAATTATTGAGTTGTGGGGTTTTTTCAAAAATCTTTGTTCACGGACATTGAATGTGAAAGACCTTGAGAAGATGGAGATAGACATTATCACCATTTTATGCAAGTTGGAAATGATTTTTCCTCCAACATTTTTCGACATTATGGTGCATTTGGTTTTGCATCTTCCGAAATAGGCAATTCTTGGCGGTCCCGTGCACTTTAGGTGGATGTATCCCATTGAACGTTCAATAGCGGTTTATAAACAATATGTAAGAAATCGTGCACGTCTGAAAGGTTCAATCGCAGAAGCTTACGTGGTCAACGAGGCCTTAACCTTTTGCTCAATGTACCTCCGGGGGGTTGAGACTCGATTCAATCGACCTGAGAGGAATGACGATCGCGTTTAATCCCAACCAAATTGGGAATATTCTATTTATAAGGTTGTTGGTCGTCCATTTGGTAAGAAGTCAAGTATGCTCCCCAATCCGCAGTTAAAGCAAAAGGCTGAGTGGTATATCTTGAACAATTGTGGCAAAATTAAGGAGTATCTTAGGTGTGTTTTCTAGTCTTTTTCAATAAATTTGTTTGGTTTATATACCGAGTAAAGGAAAAAATCATAACATTGTTGTCCGTTTGTGGTGAGCATATGGATGAATTAAGAAGACGGGGGGGCTCGAATGTTGAAGTTCAACAAGAAGCTGATTTTCCTCAGTGGTTCAAAGAACGAGTATGTATATTAGTCAATTCTTTTCCGAAACCCCACTTAATCAATCCAAAACTAACTTTCATTGTTAATGTTGATAGGTGAACGGTTTGCATGAGTTAACACACACTGAAGTGAATAATGAATTGTATGCTATCGCAAACAAATCAAGCGACACCGTGTTCTCGTATCCAGGGATGATAGTGAATGGTGTGAAATTTGTGATTCATGGTCGTGATATGAAGTTTAAAATACAAAATTGCGGTGTAATGGTGCCAAGTGAGGAAAGAGTGAACTACTATGGAGTTCTGGAAGAAGTAATTGAATTGTTCTACTTGATGGGTTACAGTGTTCTCCTATTCAAGTGTATATGGTTCAATACAAGTAGAATTAAAGTAGAATCCAATTTCACGAGCGTATATGTGAAGGAAGAATGTTATAAAGATGATCCTTTCGTTCTCGCATCTCAAGCGAAGTTGGTGTATTATCTTCGAGATGTGAAAAATGGAGATGATTGGAGGCTCGTTAATGAATACATTCCAAGGAATGTATGGGATTTCTCAAATCCCAATGTTGATGATACTGAGACCACAAATGATATACCAATATTGCATGAAGTTAATTCTTCTTCATTTCAGTTGTGGGTAAAACTTCCAATTTTTGATAATCTTCAGTATAATCGAGTTGATGTCAATGCCACTGAAGTGTACAACGTCGATGATTTGGTTGGCGAAGGTTCAAATGAATTTGTTGTCGATGATGAAGTTGAATTTGAAGACGACACGTTGGCCGAGTATGAAGACGATGAGGGTGACGACAATGTTCTAGTCGATAGTGATAGTGATAGTGGTGTTCGTAATGATGTTGTAGTTAGTGATGATGAGGACAGTGATATGTAATTTAAACAAGTATATGTAACTTTTTATTTAATTCAATGAAAACTTTTATTTATTATCATTAATTAATGATAGTATCAGATATAGGTACACATGCACCTAGTGGATGCCTTGGAGATAATCAAAGTATTCATGTACTGATTCTCATTTTTCAAGATATTTGATGAAATATCTTGAAAAAATGAGAATTAGTACATGATTGCTTACTATCTCTAAGGGATCCACTAGGTCAGAATAGGGTAGGTTAGGAAAGACAATAAGTAATGAAATGTTAATTTTATATGTATAAAAAAAAGTAATAGACATGCACCTAGTAGATGCCTTGGGGATAGCCAATGTATTCATGTACTGCTCCTCATTTTTTCAAGATGTATGAGAAACATTTTGAAAAAATGAGGAGAAGCACATGACTGCTTACTATCTCCAAATGATCCACTAGGTCGAAATAGGGTAGGTTGGGAAAGAACATAAGTAATAAAATGTTAATTTTATAACAAAAAACAATAGACATGCACCTAGTGGATGCCTTGGGGATAGCCAATGTATTCATGTACTGCTCCTCATTTTTTCAAGATGTTTGAGAAACATTTTGAAAAAATGTGGAGAACTACATGACTGTTTACTATCTCCAAGGGATCCACTAGGTCGGAATAGGGTAGATTTGGAAAGACCATAAGTAATAAAATGTTAATTTTATAACAAAAAACAATAGACATACATAATTTAAATTAGTTAATTAATGAATATTTTAATGTAGAATGGCCGAATCAAGAAATGACACCGGTGGTGGCTCCAAGAGGGGCAGGGGAGCTTATTACGGTGCCAATATCGAGAAGGAGCTGGCCACCAAAAAATTTAGCCATCTGAAAGTAGAGTTTGATGCACAAACTGGAAAAACTATTCAAACGTACGGCAAGTGGTTCAACAATTCCATGGCTCGTAATTTGCGTGACACCGTACCCCCAACTACACTAGCTTGGGAACAAGTAACACCAGCTGATATCCAAGTTATTCGGCAGAGGCTATCTGTAAGCATTTTTTAAATCTTTAATAACTCACTATTAAAGATTTTGTCTATCTTCATAATATTTTAACAAATTCCAAATTTAATTGTGATTTTATGACAAATTCATTTATCCACAAGACAACTCAATAATCAACGATGTCATGGTAAGACAAATGCAAAAGCATCTGACTGATTGGCGCCACACGATGAAGAAACACTGGGTAAAGGTTGGAGGAGAGGTGGACAACGAGAGAGCGAAGTCAAAATCTTTTGGGTCGATTACTTCTTCCAATTGGGCAATTCTATGCGATTTTTGGGTTTCTGATTCTCAGCAGGTATGCCTTAGATTTTACATTAATGTTTAATTATAAAATTACAATCTAGATTAATGAGTACTATTTTCTGTTTGAAGCGTATATCAAAGAGAAATAAAGAAACTCGAGCAAAAATGACCATACCAGGAGGACACGGTTCCAAATCCATCGTTGCCATGTTTATGATCACGTAAATTATAATAACCTATATCCTTACATTTACGAAAATATTATAAAGGTAAGAATGTTTAAATAATTTTCTTTTTTGGATGGACCCATTTACTAGGGCTGTGCAAAAAAATTTACAACCTGCCCAACTCGAAAAAACCGCCAAAAAACGCAACCCGAATAAACCGACCAAAATTTAAACCGCCCAATTGTTACATTAGGCGGGTTGAAAATAATTATCAACCCGACCTGCCCAATTAATAACTTATTAATAATTTATTATTTTTAATATATTTAAATA
Source organism: Humulus lupulus (assembly GCF_963169125.1). NCBI lineage: Eukaryota > Viridiplantae > Streptophyta > Magnoliopsida > Rosales > Cannabaceae > Humulus > Humulus lupulus. The sequence goes on along the minus strand of NC_084795.1, from coordinate 274,720,480 downwards.
AATATATTAAATTTATATATATACTTAATTAAATTTATATTTGTAATTGGACTTTGTTTTGTAATTGGACTTTGGACTATATTAATTTTCTTTTTCATTTTAATGATATATGTTTGTTACTTTGTTTAATACTTTTAATGTTGATGCAATTATTAATATATTGCCAATTAATATATAAGAAATTTTTTCAAATAAATATATAAATTAATTAAGTTTTGTTTTATTTTTTTACTATAAATTTAAAATATTGTTTTAAGCTTAAAAAGATAAACTTCACACTATTAGTACTAGTATTTAAAAGAAAAAAAATGTAAAAAAAAAAATACAACTTCGTCAACCCGCCCAAAAAAAAATACCACTTCGGTTTAGGCGGGTTGACCCGACCAACCCGCCCAAACTATTGGATGGGTTAAATTTATTTTTTTCTTAATTTGGCAAGTTACAGGTTCACTTTTGCTAACCCGATTATGACATTGGACGGGTAAAAATGCCTTGTAACCCGACCAACTCGCCCAATGATCAGCCCTACCATTTACTGGCGAGCTTCCGAGCATGATTGACACATTCGAGCATCTCCCCAAGAAAAAGGATAAGTGGATTAGTGATGTAGCAGCGACAAAACATGTAAGTTGCATAACCTTAACTAATTTATGATCATTTAACTTTAAAAAAAATTAGTAAATAATTAATAAATATTAATTATTAATTGGTTGGTGTCAATTAATAATTATTTATTAATTATTAATTAAATTTTTAACAATTAAATCTTTATAATCTATGTGCCAATATTTTTATGATTAATGATTGTGGACTAAGATAAAAAAAAATGTAACTAATGTTGTCCCCGTATAAGAGAGCTTGTGGGCTAAGTTAGTTTGTTCATGAAAATCTATATGTAAATCACAAACATGCAAATATAGTTGATGTATATGTTTAGAGACGTAAATTCCTCATTAATGGAATTAACTGCTCTTACTGTATATATCAACAATATCTTCATGTTTTTTATTTAGATATGAATTTTCATGACCAAATTAACTTTAGCCCACTTGCTCCCTTATACAGGAACAAAATTAATTACATTATTTTTCAATCACTGGTCTGCAGTCATTAATGATAAGATGTTGGCAGATAGATAATAAAGTTATATTTTATATGTTGTTATATTAAAAATTTATAAGTTAGGTTTTCAAATAATGTTATATTGGAATTCGAGATACGTGTTTTTTATTGTGCAGACTGAGATGACCGAGCATCGAGCATCGCAGAGTACGACCCATGTATCATCTGCTGCTTCTTGTGTCGGTGATAATGTCGACGGTTAGTTTCCGCCTGATATGGATATTGTCACAAATGTCATTGGACCCCGCTCGCGTTATAAGAAAGGGTTTGGGGGGTTGCCTAGGTTGAAGGCAATTGGCACAAAGAGGGCATCATCTTCGTCAACTTCTCAAATGTCCGGGCAATTGCCACCTGAAGTGGACACCATTTTGCAGCAAACTCAAGACATTATGCTAGAAAATCAGAACCTAAAGAAGTATACGACTAAACTTGAGAGTCGTCAACGACATCAAGATGTACTACTCAGTGCTTTGTTGAAGCATGTTGGTGTATTGGCTCCTGGTTTTACTGTCGACTTACCAGAACAGGTTCCAGACGAGGACGATGATGCTCAGGGGCGGAGTTGATGAGGAGGGCAGTACACATTTGTAAAACTTTTTTATTTATTTATTTAAAGATTAATTTATTAGAGATTTAATTTACTAAACTACTTTTATATTTTCATGTTTTGTGGAGACAATAAATATTAATAGTTATAATTTTTATTTATTTATTTATAAAATTTTAATTTTATTTCTAATTAAATAATATTACTAAAAAATTAAATAATTATTAATATATTAAAATCAAAATTTATTAATTAATATTAATATATTGAAAATAAAATTAGTAATATTATCAAAAAAATAATTTAAAAAATACTTTTACTGGCGCAAAATTACGTCGGCAAATGTCTCAATCTTTACCTGCGCAAAAATGTGTCACTACATATATCCACCTTTCCCGGCGCAAAAACGCGCCACTAAATGACACATCTTTTGTCGACGCAATTTTGCGCCACTAAAAGAATAATCTTTGCCAGCGCAATTTTGCGCTGCTAAAAGTATTTTCCACAATAATGCGACAAAATTTTTCCCCGGTGCATCCTTATTTTTCCCGACGCATTTTTTCGTTGCCAAAAGATACAATTGCCGGCGCATTACGTTTTGCGTCGACAAAAGTAACATTATCGACGGGGGTACGTCGTTGCTTTTTGCCAGCGCAAAAGTGCGTCGGTAAAACTCATAGGACTTTTACTGGCGCAAATTTACGCCGACAAAAGTCAAGTTTTTTGTAGTGCATAGTGTTGTAAAATTGTTAAAAAATACCATATAAAATGTAATTTTTTCAATTTTAAATTAGGCGTAATGGAATGGTAAACTCATACTTTTTTTTATGAAAAAAAATACATATACTGTACCATGCATTTTAAGTGAAATTATACTATTATAATTTAAAGCATATATACATGTATATTACTATATATACTTTGGATAATATATATGTACATAACATTACTATAATTAATACATAGTCATTACATGTAATGATCCAACTATTCTAGACTCTTGGACCATTAACGAAACTATACATACAAATTCTTACTAAAACTTACATTTGCAAAAATACCATAATTTTATTAGAAAACTTATAGAAATAAGAGTTACTTACATAAATACCAAAAAGGATATGGGATCCCATTGTTTGAAAAACAAAACATAACATGATTTATAAAATAAAAGGATTACATAGTAAGTGCGGAAAATACATATAAAGACCATAAATCAATTACTACATCCTCGAAATCGAACTCTCGACTCCTTGACTCCATTCATCATCGATATACAATCTCCAAGCATCCACGAATCTTACCGCCACTACATCTATTTTCCTGCACATATAAACAAAAGGAATGAGCCTAATGCCCAGTAAGGAAAATCTAACATATAGTTCATAAACATAAATTTCATAATAAACATAAAGACATATCATAACACTTATTACATACACATACTATAATGGCCATTATTACTTGGGGTCTCATAGACTAAACAAGTCATATGCCCATGAGATTAGTGGGGTCCTACTAGCTAAGTAGGTCATATGCCCATAATCTATTTGGGGTCTTGTTAGTCATATGAGTCATATGCCCAAGCCTACAAACATACATATCATAACACTTATCATAACATAAGAAACATAAGATAACATATAGAACATATAACATATGCATTTCTATCCTATTTTCCTTACCAAAGTTACCGGGATATGAGGACAGCGTTGGGACTTTGGAACACTCCTAATAACCATTATGAAAAAGAGTGAATCTAATGAAGAAAAGAGATGAAAAGGAATGGGAGGACTAAACCATTGAGAGAAATACTTACCAAAAACTTATGTACAAGTTCTTAGATTTCCTAACCAAAATAAGAATAAGGTTAGAAGGCTGGTAGAAGATTATGAGAACTTAAAGAAAATACAGAATTGAACTAGAGTTTTGGGTTACCTTGACGACTTGTAAGACCAATCTACACCACAAACCGAAATACTATAAAACCTTACTTCCCAAAGTGTTTGATAAGCTTATGGTGATCAGGCTTATGATTCCCCAACCCAGGTGTTTACACTCTCACACTCACTTACCACTTGTAGCCTCTGAACTTAGAGCAAAAGATGAATAATGGCAGGGTACTAGGTCCTATTTATAGAGTTTAGGAATGAAAAGATCTTAATTTTACTTGAATAAAAATAATAGCTTTTTAGGTGAAAATAATTTGAATAATCGTTCAGCAGAGGCTGAAGACTCGTTCAAAAAGATGCTGGACTTATCAAGAGGTTGAATGGCTGAATGGAAAAAGAATTCAAAACTTTTCAAAAATTACTGAAGGAGGCGATATATCGCCCCCTGTAGGTGATATATCGCCTGGGCCAGTATGCCCGAGGCTGTCGTGCATCGTCTCGTGTTTTCCGTATCTACGTGCTGCGATATATCGCCCCCTATAGCTGTGATATATTGGCACACGCTGATTAATTAAACACGAAATTACACATTTTTAGCTAAGTTTGAATGGAGTAAACAGCCTTGACTAAGCCCTCAACGTATTCAAAGCTGCTGACTGACCTTATAGCATTCAAACTTTACCCCTTATTAAATTTAATCCTCAAATTACTTAATCCATAATCACCCATTCATAACATGTGCTTAAAATCCTATTGGTCCTTATTTAAACCTTATAGTATAATAAATATTATCCTTAATATCAGTCATATAATCAAACATTAGGTTAACATTAATATTCTTAAACTATAGGTTAATCTTAGAAAATCTATAAGTACTACAATGAGTGTTCAAATAACTCCCGGTCTAAACAAAAAATCCACAGTTACAAAGATAATGCTATAAATATTATAATACTACTATCTATCTTAGCTAAGTAAAGTTCTTGGACTCCACATTACATCAAAACTTGACTTATATTAATAAGTATGCTAAAGGTAAGATCTAATTTATTGGTTATAAGAACTGAAGAAAATACAAACCTAAAACAGTTATAACACTAGGGTGATATTAAGTTGGAAAAAAATATTAGTTTGGCCTTGTACTTTTTTCGAATATGTGATTAGTATTCGTATTTTGTTAAATGACAATTTGCATCTTATATTTAACAAAATAGATCAAAATAATACCATAAACTCGATTTTGGTCAAATTTTCAAATATAATTTTTCATTCTCAACTCTTCGATTATCTTCTCTGCTTATTTGAACCTATCGTAATGCGAATGACGCAATAATTGATCTTATAATTGAAAATATTTTGATAAAAATCAGGTCTAGGGTATTATTTTGATCCATTTTGTAAAATACAGAGTCTAAATTATCATTTAAAGAAACAGAGAGGTCGGATGCATATTCAGAAGAAAAAAAAATACAGGTACCAAAATTGTACTTTTCCTATTTAAAAAAATTAATTAAAAAAGTTTATCATGTGATTTTATTATGAAATTAGAAAGAATATTGGAAAAAATTAATCTAATATCCTAAAAAAATCTCCCTGATATGAGATAAATTAATCTCATTGAAAAAAAAAATTAGGGCTTTTTTTATTAGTGTACAATTTTTTAATATGATATACATAAACAATACTACTACTACTACTACTTATTATTATTATTATTATTATTATGATTATTATAATAATAATTGTTGACCGCGTTTTTGGCCAACGACGTGAGAACGTCAAAAACGATGAAACCTTCAAGAGAAATAAAACGACACAGATGGGTTTGAAAAGAAAATAAATAACATGCGCAATTTTTATAGTGATCCAGCCCCAATATGTTGGTAATAGCCTAATCCACTTAGAGTTTTGATTATAGATCTGTACTCAAGATCAGATGAACTGAGCCAACTAAGTTTCTTCAGTACAGATTACAAGAATACAAGAATTCTTTCAGATGCAAGCACTTTCTCTCTCTAGAAAACTCAGACCCAAAATTTCCCAAAAGTCCCAAAAGAAGAAGACCCCTTTCTGATCTCATAAGCCATTTATTTATAGGCTTAGGATCATACATCTGATATCCCCTAGAATCGAGATATTTTATTATTCGTATTATATTTAAAGTACAAAAAACATTTAAAATGTAACAGAACACCAAATTTGTGGGACGAATGAGAGATTCCCGCGTGTGCCAAGACCGGTTCTTGTTGAAGCCGTTTTTGGGAATCTTGACTTAGTCCTCCTCTATCTGGTCGACCCATATCTCCTTCAAGCTGGTCGAGCACACCTCTACTGGACAGTCGTGCACTTGGCTGATAGGACATGCACTTGCTGGTAGGACATGCACTTGCTGGTTCGACATATGCATGCTGGACATATGCAAGTGCTGGTCGGACACATGCATGTTGGACATATGCAAGTGCTGGTCGGACACATGCATGCTGGACATATGCAAGTGCTGGTCTAACATGGCACTCTGGTCTAGCATGCCATGTCTCTTGTCTAACATGGCACTCTGGTCTAGCATGCCATGTCTCTCCTCTAACATGGCACTCTGGACTAGCATGTCATGTCTCTCCTCTAACATGGCACTCTGGTCTAGCATGCCATGTCTCTCCTCTAACATGACACTTCGGTCTAGCATGCCACTCTTGGGCAGCAATGTCACTCCTGGGCAGTAATGTCGTGACTGGTCGGACAAGATCATGCCTGGTCGGTCATGACACTTCTCAAGCCAGTCAAAATTTTATCACAACTCTGAGGAGTCAATGTATTTATTGACTATTTAATGTGTTTTTTACAGACCATGTACTGCCACTTGTCACCTCTATTGCCACGTCATCGATCTCCATTTTTTGGGGATAACAATAATAATAATAATAATAATACAAAACAGTATCAAAAAACAATTAGTATTCCATTGATGAGAGACATATGAAAGTTTCATTTTATATTAAACAGCCCTAACCAAAATTAGCATAAAGATGCATATATTGTGGAATAATAAAAAACCAAAAAAATAAAAAATAATCACCTACATCTAATATGAACCATATGAGTCTGCGAAAATTCAAATTTTGAATGTTTTTGCAGAAAAATATCACTAGAAAACCGGATTACACTAAGGCTGCTAGAGTTAGAAACTGAAGTTTTCCAATCAGGTGTTACCAAACAAAAAGGTATATTTTGATTCAAATTTGTTTCAATCTATTAAAAATAATAAAAAAAATGGTGTAAACTATTTTTCACCATTTTTCACGACAATGTATGGTTCTCATATTACTAATGTACATTATTTTTCGATTTTGTTGTTTGTCCATTCTTAATATCTTTATTGTTCATCATGAGATTTAATTTTGTGGAAATATGTTTATAAATGTAAAGAATGTAAGCATGTATAAATCTTCTGAAATAGATATCTGGATTTTAACATTCACAAACAAATACATCGAAAGTAATATATGTTAAAAATAAGCATAAACATTCATTTTTGTGTGCAGCATGACAACCCAAATATTTTTTAAAATAATCTATAAAAAACCATTAAAAATTAAAATTTTGACATAAATGACTTGTCACTAAACTGCAAAATTTATATAAATGACAGTACAACTTAATTAAACTAAAAAACATTAGTTTATTTAGTTGTTTAAGTGATCAAATAATATGTAATAAAATTATAATAAACAAATTAATTTCAAATAATATATAACACTACAACAAAATAGGCATTTAATGGCTATATGGGAGAGACATTGTAGACATTTAATGTCTCCCCCTAGGGGAAACATTGTTAAAAGAGCCATCTAAAGTGGCCCTATGACGACAGCGCTTGAAGAGATGCTTCGATATTTGTTAATAGGTTGTTATACAATTTTTTGGTAGAACAAGGGCGCCAAAATAAGTTTTTATTTGTCAATTCTAATGTTGTAGCCATTAAAGGAAGTTCATTTGAAGAGCATGTTCAAGGTCTGTTCAAGCGCTGTTGTCAATTAAGATCAAGTGAGCAACTTATGATTGTCCCCTGGAACCATGGGTAAGTTCAAAAAATTGTTACTGCCAGATACTTAGTCCTTATAACATTTGCGTTGGAGACTTATACCAAGTATTTTTTTTCTTGTGCAGTAATCATTGGATGTTGATTATATTGGCCTCATATGCATATTACGTTTGTTGTTGTGATCCGGTGAACTCAGAACTGGAAAACCGTGAAGAAATTGTGGTAGTAATAGTCAATGCTTTCAACCTTTTTCTGACCAGTCTACCAAAACCTCCCGATATTCCAAATAATATAGAAATTGTGCAACCGAAAGTAAGTAACTACGACTTTAATTATTTTGAAAATTTATAATTGAATTTTACTAATATTTTTTATATTAATTGCTTGATATTTTATTTAAATATTAGTGTCCGCACCAACCAGACAATGTGGCATGTGGATATTATGTGATGAGAATGTTCAAGGATTACATTGAACATTCACGACCTGGACGTTACTTGAAGAAAGATGTATGTATATAAATTTATACAAAGTTAACAATTTATTTATTATTAAAGTATATATAATCAAATAATGATTAACTAATATATTTTACTTTGTATTTTTTGTAGCTAAACACTACGCCATATACACCAGCACAGATTAATGAAATGCGACAACACTGGGCGAACCATATGCTACCGATAATTCAAAGTCATCGTCCCACATATTAGGTTTTTTTTTACTTTTATTTTTTCTTTCTTACTATATGTTTAGCTAGCAAGTGTAATATTTGTTAATTTTGTATGTTTAACAACAAATATTACAATTTTGTATATTTAGCTAGCAAAAACATATTAGATACACATTTCGGTTTTATTAATGAAAATTCAAATTTTAAATTTGCATATAATTTAGATTTTTTAATTAATATATTTAATTCTATTTCAAAAAAATATATATTTAATTCTATTAATTAATATACTGAAAATAATTATTTAACTTTTAAAAAAAAAATACAAAAACCAATGATGACTTGTTATATGAGTCATTGAATGTCTACAAAGTCTCCTCATGGGAGACGTCATAGGTACCTACAACGTCTCCCATGGGGAGACTTTGTAGACATCCAACGTCTCCCCCTGGGAGACGTCATAGGTCCTACACGTACACCCTATGACGTCTCCTAGGGGGAGACGTTGGATGTCTACAAAGTCTCCCCATGGGAGACGTCATAGGGCCACTTTAGATGGCTCCTGCAACAACGTCTCCCCTAGGGGGAGACATTAAATGTTTACAATGTCTCCCCCATATAGCCATTAAATGCCTATTTTGTTGTAGTGCTTCCAACAACTGAATGATATAATTTCAAAGAAACTCAAACTACATCCAAATTTCACAAGTACTGAAATACAGTTTCAACCAGGTCCTACTATACCTCCAATGATCATGATGATGATGATTCAATGCGTTTTTTTATGGAACTACACAAGAGAAATGTGAATCAAACACAACATCTTTTAATAATAGGTTTTAAAGAGAAATCAATCATCAATCAAATTAAACCGCATCACCATATAGCGAGTACAATTCAAAAGCAACCAAAATATTTATCAACTCCAAAAAAATAAAACAACAATAAGATATAAAACATAACTACAAACTTGGTTGGTTACAATATATTATAAACATTTAAAAAGAAACTAAACTACTAAACTAACACCAATATTTTTTAAAAATAAAACCAAAACATATGATTTAATATAAACAAAATAATTTACAACAATTATATAATTCAGATAAACATCATATTAAACACACCTCATGTCTCATGTTTAAGAGATGTTTTTTAATATTTTAAAGTTTTAAATTTCCCAAATGTCCATATGAGCATGTCAAAGGTATAGATCTTGAAAAAGTACCCAAAATAAAAAAAAAATCACCCCAAACGGACACCCGATTGAAAAATTATGTCTTTTCCAAGAATCGCATCGAGCATCATCAAGCATCATCGAGCCACAATCGAAACACTATCGAGCAAAGTCATTTTTTCATGAAAATCTTGATTTTGAAGGCCCCATCGAATGGTTGCTCGATGCCAGCTCGATGGGGCCTTCAGAATCAAGATTTCCATGAAAACAAACGACTTTGCTTGATGGTGTTTCAATGGTGGCTCGATGATGCTTGATGATGCTCAATGTGATTCTTGAAAGAGACATAATTTTTCAATTGGGTGTCCGTTTTGGGTGATTTTTTTATTTATTTTTGGTACTTTTTCAAGATCTTCATGTTTGACATGCTCATATGCACATTTGAGAAGTTTAAAACTTTAAAATATACCAAAACATGTCCTAAACATGAGATATGTTTGCATTTTTATATATATATTTTCAAGTTTTATACTTTACAAATGTGCATATGAGCATGTCATACATGTAGATCTTGAAAAAATACCTATAAAAAAATCACCCCAAACAGACACCCGAGTGAAAAATTATGTCTCTTGCAAGAATTGCATCGAGCACCATCGAGCCACCGTCGGGCGAAGTTGTTTTTTCATGAAAAATCATGATTTTGAAGGCCCCATCGAGCACCATCAAACCACCATCTAGCAATGTCGATTTTCTGCAGATTTCAAAGTTTCAAATCTGAAAAAAATTGTAAAAAATTCCAAAAATCATGCCCAAGTCTATTTGAAATGTAGTATTTAATGTCTTAAGTAAAAGAAACATCATTATATTTGAGAAACAATTAATTATCCATAAATTTCTACTCAAATAGTCATCGAAATGTATGATTCTTTGGTTATATTATGTTTATCTCTATAAGGTGGTCGAAATTATAGAGGTTTTTCTGGTGTTGGTGGTACCGTCGTTGCCGTGGGTGGTGGTGTCGTGAGGTGAGAGAGAGTGAACAAAGAGAGAGAGAAGAGAGAAGTAAGGGGGAAAATGATAATGATATTTTGGGTAAAGTATCAAAAAGTAGTATTATTTTGAAATCTTTAATATGTCTAGTATTTTTTTTAATTAGTATCTTGTATGATGCATAAAATGTGAAATTTCCAATTTGGAATTGACTTTGGATAAAATAGGAGGAGTTGACGCAAAGTGGGAAGGAGCTAGCAGGTTAACTGGGCATGGCCCTGAATTGGGTGCACTTAGATAGATTTTAGTGCCATTGCGTCAGGTTGCCTAACAACACTAGTGTTTATTCTAGTGGATAATGGGGCCACAGTTGTACGTCCATAACCGTAGCCATAGCCATAGCCTTTGTTTTCTCAACATCAAACGTTGAATTTGGGTCCAATAATTAACCCAAATAAAAGGCCTACTACTTACACATATCATATTCATACATAGGCCACAACTCCTCCCTACGACCCCCACTCAACTCAACTCAACTCAACTCAACTCAACTCAACTCAACCGTGGGCTATATATATACACACTTAATATCATTACCTCTTGACTCATTTCAATTCATGTACTTTCACTTTAAAATCTCAACCCACTAATTCTCATTCAAAATTTAAAAATAATACCAACATGATAGTTTTTTTTTGTTTTTTTATTATTATTATAATTATTTTCCAAGTTTTTAGGTTTGAGACTTTGGATTCGTACTACTACTATATCTATATATGATAAGTGGATTGGTTATTTTTTATTTCATTTTTTTTTTTGGTTTTAAGTGGAAACTTACCTAACACCATAACAGAACTGAATTCTTATCATACAATGACTTATTTTGTTTTGTGGATAATATTGAGAAATAAATGATTGGTTAAAGGATTAGATAAGATATTTCTTATCATTTGATTTATTTTTAAAATAAAATTAGAAAAAAAAAAGTAGAGCAACTACATGTAGCTCTATAAAATTTCTGGACCAAGGCAAAGTAGGAAAAAAATTACATCCCCACATTTTTTAAAAATATTTATAGGAATAACATATGTTTTTAATTCTTTTGTTTTTATCTTTTTGTATAATTTGGCAAAGTTAAAAATATTGGATCATGTTTATTTATCTTCGTTATTTACTTTTTAAAAAAAATATATATATATTTTCATGTTTTAAATTATAATTACAGCTTGAGTTTTTGGAGTATACAATGGATTTTTGTTTGGACATTTGAGCCACCTTTTGGGTCCATGGTTATCTATGGGAGAAGGCCTTAGATCTAGACTTTGGGCCTATTACAGGTGCAATAATTATAGGGAAGTTTACATATTTATCATTTTATATTGAAAGGCACATTAGCTGAAAATTTTCTTGTTTTTATGTGTCAAAATTCTACTTCAATAATTACTTTTTGTTTTTTTTAAAGAAAAAGTCTATTTCATAATCACATCAGTACAGCTAGTGGCGACCCATAATTTTGCGGGAATTTTTCATAAATATGACTTTTATGCTATTAATGTGCAAAAATATGATAATTATATTTTTCTTAGTTTGAATGAAAAAATTTATTAAAGAAAAAAACAAAGTATGGGAAACAAAATTGCTAACTAACTAAATATGATAAACTTAATTAAGAGTAAAACTATGACATGAACTAATTTTATACAAAAATATGAGAAACTAAACACATAAAAGTGAAAATTCTTAAAAAAAAAAAACGATAGAATAACTTTTTTTTTTTAAAAAATTATATTTTTGCATACTTTATTAAAAAAATTCATATAAAATATAATTTCCTCTAATTTTGTTCAAGTGGGGGAAAACTAAATAATTGTATTTGTCTAAAAAGTAGAAATGTATGTATATATGAGGGGAAAAATATAAAAAAATTACATATAAAAATCAAATAAATTTTTTTCAGCCAGAGCATATTTATAAGAATTTATATAAAATAGGATCAAATATGAAAATATATACATAAAAAATAAAAAAGGTAGGGGCAGTTGTGCCCTTGGCATATGCTCAGTCTGCCAGTTAGTGTAGTCTCTGGTCTCTCCCAAATATAACAATAAAAATAGATATTTGTAGCAAGAATATCATATTTTTGTTACGTGTTACATTTATATTTCTATTTCTTTTTTGAACTAACGATAAAGTCCCTTTGCTTACCAAATAAAATTGTGGTAATATGTTTCATGCTTTTAACTGATGACATAAAATCACATAGTTGACACATTATGTTTTTAATTTGTTTAGCTTTAGAAAAGCCCATTAATAAAACTTTAACATATAAATACAAGAATTTCGAAGTAAATAATGCTAAAATTTCAAAAGAACAATTCTAGTTTATTATGGTGAATATATTTTATATAAAAATATTAGAGATATACAAAGATAAGATAATTTTGCAATAATTATTCATTTTCTAATTCTAACTCTTACTCTTTATCACTTGACAGTAAGAGATTGACGACAATGCCAATTTAGTTACATTTTAAAATGTACGAAAAATTAGTTGCACCCTAAAGTTGGACTAAATTAAAAACAAAAGATGAAATTACAGCTAATAAACACAAATTACAATTTAATAATCAAGATTGCACTAGAGGAAAAGAGAGCATTATAAACTCAAAATTACAAGTGAATAACACAAGAACAAAGAAGAAGAATCATTCAAGGCTTGAACAAGTCTCAAAGTACTTTGTTCAAAAAGCTATTTCCATTGTCTTAAGAACACCAAGGGATACTCTCAAATTAAAACTTTCGAGATTGAACAAGCCTTTCACACTCAGTGTTTAGTGTTCTAAAGGATGAGTATATATCTCACATGAACAAAATAGCCACTACTTATTAAGTTCAAATACTTTTTTAAATTTGAAATTATCTACCAATCCCTTGACACTTACAAGACATTTATTGGATGTTTATGGACATAAAAGGGAAGATTATGAGGTTACAAGACATTTGGAGCCAAGCAAAACGTTACAAAACAGCTCCGACAACCCCAAAATAGAATTGTTATGTACCAGGGACCGTGTCGCCTAACACCAAACAACGTGTATTTGTGTGGCAAAGTGTCATCGCTTCCCTTGAGTAGCTCTTTCCTTTGAGCATTAAAACATCCCAAAACTTCCAAAACATAATTTCTATCATTTATACACATTATGAATGATATAATATGATGTATGATAGCTATATACGTTGTAAGTTCAAAATCAAATCAAATCAAATAGGTAACTCATTTACAGTGTAGTTACGAATTTGTAACCATAAGTTACCAGATTCATAACACCATATAAATTACAAAATGAAATCGTAACTTCTTTATTTGATTTATTTAAACAAATAATTATATTATTTTTAAATAATATAACATCCCTCACTTGATTAAATAAACTCAACACTCCTGTAATAATGATCTATCAATGTATAAAAAAAGTATTTTTCTAACTTAAATTTTACTTTATTGGGATTACCATAAAATTTCATTGAAATTTTAGGTTACTTAAAACATTGAACCAACTGCTTTATATAATCAAATCGATGATAAAACACATATCCACAATATTCCCATGTGAAGCACATATCTTGCTTTGCACTATTATGACCATGCGCACAATCCTTTTATAGACTTTCTCAAGAGAAGACTCCAATATCTCATTACAGGTGACACCACCCTTAAGTCTACAAGGTTAGAATTCTTACAGTATTTTTGTTACGTTTGAGATACTTGTAACACATGATTGAATTTCATTGAAACCTCTTGGGTTAAACCCCCCAACAATAATAATCAACACTAATCATAATAGATGGGACTCACACAAGTTATTGAAAATTATTACATCAATAGCTAAAAACGTTCACTTTTTCTAATTTTATTTTTTTAGCTATTGATTTTGGTTTTAATTAAAAAAAATTAATTTTATTTTTTATTGAATAAATTATTTTTTAATTTTAGATTTAATTTAGGTTATTTATTATATTTTGAAATATAATTTTAATTATTTTTTATAATTTAAAAATCAATTTATATTAATTTTTTTTTCTAAATTTAGAAATGGGCAAATAAGAATGTGATATGTATTACTTAATAGATGTTCTGTCTGGTTAGAAACGACTGCAATCTTTTTGCAACTTTGAATATTTTTCGATAAAAAATGTATTTAGTGCTACATTTTATAAACATGTATTATTTTTGTCGCCAATATCCCATAATAATATAATTTTTGTTTTTTAAGGAAAAAAATTATGCTTCAATAAAGAAGCTATACCAACCCTTTGTTTGGAACTTTATTAGGGAAGATGAAAAATGAATTCAAATTTTTTTGTTTTCAATTGTTAGGCATATATCCAAAACTAATATTATTGAGCTGAATTAGTTAGTGGTGAGCTGGATTAGTTTTATGGTTGTTAGTTACGCTTTCTCTAATTCTGTTAGGTTGTTATTAGCTCTAACAGAATCTGTTTTAAGCTTCTCTGTATAAATACATATTCTTCATTAATAAAGTTCAAGTCATTTTCATTCTTTCAATATCTCAACTAGTATCATATTAGCCTAGGTTTCTTTTTCTTTTTCTCTCTCATTGATTCTTGAAGCTTCTTTGTTCTTCTTCCACGAACTCATAGGTTCTTCCATGGCGTCTAGTGCAAATAGCTCTTCTCAGGGCACTTCTCAGGCTACTCAAGATCCTGCTCCGCATCTTGTGATTCCAGCGAACATGGCGGCTCTCAATCTTCGACTAACCAGAACCAACTATCCTTACTGGCAATCCAAGGTCATTCCAACAGTATGTGCATATGATCTTGAAGGATTTCTCACTGGTGATCGTCCTCGACTTGCTCTCACCATCGCCAATCTCTTTATTCAACTCGTCAGATTTCTAATCCTGAGTTTGGTCAATAGCTTCGTCTCGACCAATTTCTTATGAGCTGGTTATTCAACTCCATCTCTGAGAACATGCTTGGTCATGTGTCCCGATGCACCTCCTCAGCTCACATCTGGTTTGAACTGAATCAGATTTTCTCCAATCACTCCAGGGCTCGCATTCTTTAGCTTCGCACCCACCTTCGGATGACCAAGAAAGGCTCCACACCGGTCGATGAGTATATTCTCCTAATGCGCTGCCTTACTAATGCACTCATGGCAGCTGGCCAAGACATTTCTGATGATGAGGTTGTCTTGTACATCTTGGGTGGCTTAGGACGTGAATATGAGTCAGTCGTCGTGAATCTCACATCTCGTGGGACTGTAACCTTCCCTGAACTTCAATTTGTTCTTCAGAATCATGAGATGAGACTCGAACAGCAACATGCTATTGCGACCGTGGATTTTCAAAATTCATCGGCAAACTATGCTGCCTCCACCAAAAGAAGTGGAAATCAGTACTACAACAACTCCAATAAAGGGAATCGTGGACGTGGTGGCTTCCAAAATCGTGGTCATGGTGGCAGTGGAAACCATAACACCAACAATCGACCAATCTGCCAAGTATGTGGAAAACCTAGCCATACTGCTTTGAAGTGCTATCATCGTTTTGACCTGAGTTATCAAGGTGAAGCACCAAATCCTGGACCTGAAACTCAATCCAATGAAAACTCTCCTCAAGCTCTGCTTGCTACTCCTGCTGCCGTTATTGATCCACATTGGTACATGGATAGTGGAGCCTCTCATCACATCTCCTCTGACACTTCCAATCTTACTACTCCATCCAGCTACAAAGGCAAAGAGAAATTGGTAGTAGGTAATGGTTCAAAACTCCCTATTCATCACATAGGTGATTCTCAAATTTCCACAAACAATAGAACTTTGCATCTTAAAAATGTTCTACATGTGCCAGAGATCAAGAAAAATCTTCTCAGTATTTCTAAGTTCACTTTCGACAATAACGTTACAATTGAATTCACCCTTAATGTGTGTTTTGTTAAGGATCTTGCTTCGAAATAGGTTTTACTTCAGGGAATACTTACACATGGCTTGTACCAGCTGCAGCTTCCTTCCAATTCCTGCATTTCCTCATCTTCATCTCCTCAAGCCTACCTAAGTGATACATCTTTAGTACACCATGATTCTTCTCAGAATAATACAAATTTGACTTGTAATTTCTCTGCAATTTCTAATTGTACCCAGTCCTCTCGGGTTGCTGCATTATGGCACAACCGCCTTGGACATCCATCAGTTGTAATTCTTTCCAAAGTACTTAATAAAATCAATGTTTCTTGTTCAAAATCTTCCATTCAATTATGTGATGCCTGCCAATATGGCAAAAGCCATTTAATGCACTTTTTAAGTTCCACTCTCAAAACAACTAAACCATTAGAATTGATCCACTTGGATCTTTGGGGTCAATCTCCATATCCCTCTCTAGAAGGGTACTATTACTATATCCTCTTTTTTGATGATTTCACCAAGTATTCTTGGATTTACCCCCTGCGCACCAAGGCTGAAGCATTTTCTGTTTTCTTACAGTTCAAAATAATGATAGAAAAACAGTTTGAGTTGCAAATAAAATCTCTACAAACTGACTGGGGTGGGGAGTTTAGGTCTTTCCAAAAATCTCTTCAAAATCTAGGTATCATTTTCTGATATCCATGCCCTCATACTCATCAACAACAAGGACGGTTAGAAAGGAAACTGTGACAGTCAGAATCCTGTGATCCGTAAGGGGAGTAAAAAGTTGTGCAATCCCACACCGCCTGGGGAAGGTCAAGTGTGATGATTCTAAGACTGTGTAGGTATGAGACTACACAATTGAAGATGGCTTAAATGGATTGATGGGTACTACCTATATCAACAAGATGCATCTTCTTTTCGGTAGCCCATCACAGAACTCCAAAGTTAAGCGTGCTTGACCTGGAGTAATCTCAAGATGGGTAACCTCCTGGGAAATTTTCCCAGGAAGCGTGCGAGTGAGGAAAAAACACGCTGGAAAGACTTGTGTTGGTTTGTAGGGCCAGTCGTCATTTAGGAAGCAGCAATAGTGACGTGGGGCATTACAAAAACATAGACATGTAACTGAAATTGGTCTAACTCTATTAGCTCAAGCCAAATTACTCTTAATTTTTTGGTGGGATGCATTTGTATCAGCAGTGTACCTTATAAACAGACTTCCCACAATTACTTGTCAATTCCAATCTCCCTTTGAGTGCCTACACAAAACTTATCCTGATTACAAATTTCTAAAGGTATTTGAATGTGCTTGTTTTCCTTTTCTAAGACCTTACAACACTCGCAAGTTTGAGTTTAAAACCTTAAAATGTGTTTTCCTTGGATACAACCCCTTTCACAAAGGATATAGATGCCTACACTCAAGTGGTCGTATAAACATAGCTAGAAGTGTGAACTTCAATGAATTTGAGTTTCCTTATTCCACTCTATTCCCATCGACTACATCTACATCCACCTTCAAAAATCTCAATGCCCCTGCTTTTATAATACCTACCTCAGTGTCAGTCACTACTACTACTTCCTACTACCAACAACACTCCTCCCCATGTATACTCTTACTCAGTTGGTACACACAACATCCCTGAAGTAGCACCTTCTATGGCAGACTCTACACGCATGAATGAGGTAAACAACTGTCACTAATTCTTCTGCCTCCGTTTTTGAATCATTTGCTGTAGCAGACCAAATTGCATCTGATATTGGTCCCTTTGAGATGCCACCTCTTCCCAATGGACACCCAATGCAAACCAGGTCAAAATCAGGTATATATAAACCCAAAGTGTACCTAGCTGCATCTAATATTGAACCTCAACCTACATCAGTTACGAAAGCATTAAAAATACCTCCTTGGGGTCAAGCTATGAATGCTCAATATGCTGCTCTTTTACAAAATGATACTTGGGAGTTGGTTCCTGCCACTGAAAACATGAATGTGGTGACTTGTAAGTGGGTTTTTTCGGACAAAACACAAATTTTATGGGTCATTGGACAAGTATAAGGCGCAGTTAGTAGCAAAAGGATTTCAACAAACACTAGGACTTGACTTCTCAAATATCTTCAGCCTGTTGTCAAAGCCTCTACAATTCGGGTAATTTTTTCACTTGTTGTCACTTATGGCGGGGATATTCAGCAAATTGATGTTAACAATGCCTTTTTAAATGGCATTCTTCAAGAAAGAGCCTACATGAAACAACCTCCAGGCTTTGTCAACACCACTCTTCCTCATCATGTTTGTTTACTAAAGAAAGTTATCTATGGTCTTAAACAGGCTCCAAGAGCCTGGTTTCATCAACTTAAGCAAACTTTACTCAGCTAGGGTTTCAAATGTTGCACTTCGGATACCTCACTGTTTTACATCACCACATTGGCTGCTCCTCTATATGTTCTTGTTTATGTGGACGATATTATAATAACTAGTCCAAGTTCACCTCTTATCACTCATCTCATTAAAGATCTTCACTGTAAGTTTGCTTTGAAATCTCTTGGGTCGGTTCATTACTTTTTGGGGTTTGAAGCAATAAGGAATTCAGCTAGTATATATCTTACTCAGTCCAAATATGCCACTGAGTTACTTCACAAGACCAGTTTTTACACTTCTAAAGAAGCTTCCACACCAATGATTCTTGGCAACAAATTGTGCCTTAGAGACAGCCAACCTTTTGACATGCCAGAGATTTATCGAAGTGTAATTGGGGCACTCAAATATCTCACTCTCACTAGACTAGACATCTCCTTCTCTGTTAACAAACCCGGTCAATTTCTAAAAGCTCCTACAGTGAACCATTGGAATGCTTGTAAAAGAGTCCTTCGATACATCAAAGGCACCATTCATCTAAGACTTCACTTCTCTCCTGCCTTTTTTGGCTTCAAATTTGGATGATCGTAAGTCCACAAGTGGTTTCTGCCTTTTTCTTGGAGGAAATCTCATAAATTGGGGCTCTTGAAAACAACAAGCAGTGGCTAGATCTAGCACGGAGTACGAATATCGTGCTCTTGCCTCTGCTGCCACTGAGTTAGTTTGGCTTCACTCACTACTTACAGAGATTGATATTAGAGTTTCTCACCTCACACGAGTTTTGTGGTGTGATAATCAAGGTGCTCAAGCATTAGCTCTCAATCCGGTCTTTCACTCCCGTACCAAACACATCAAAATCGATGTTCATATGTTCGGCAACTTCTAGTTGCCAAGAAGCTTGAAGTCAGATATATACCATTTGATGAAGATCTTCTCACCAAGCCTATTTCATCAGCTTGAGGGGGGCTATTAGGCATATATATCCAAAACTAATATTACTGAGTTGAATTAGCTGGATTAGTCTTATGGTTGTTAGTTACGTTTTTTCTAATTCTGTTAGGTTGTTATTAGCTCTAACAGAATCTGTTTTAAATCAAACTGTTTAATTTGACAGGGTCTCAGAGACATTGCTTTTTTGAGAAAAAAAAAAAACCAATGAACCTGTATGACTGCTATGAGAAGATATTGATTAGTTCTTTGAAATCTTTAATCACATCATAACTAAAATGGAGAAAGCTCAACAGAAAGAATTGCTACCAGATTGATTCATACAAAAGCAACACAATGTTACTAATGTTGGACTAATTGGTAAGCTCGCCATATGTTCGATAAAACGTCAAAGGGACTCTCTGATCTTGAGTTTCTCAATCTACATAAAACTGTACTTCATACATATCTTGGTGTTTTACATTTATAATTCCTTCATCATTTGCAAGTTTCATGTCTTGCCAATCAAGCCAGCCCGTATGTTAGATAATGGTCACACAAATAACCAAGAACATCAAAAGATTTGCAGAGAATAGATACATGAAAATCTTTCAGATCTGACAAACAAAACTTACAAATTATATTAAAAAGAAAAGCCAAAAAAAAAAAAAAAACATTTATGTTCTTACAAACAAATTAAGTGCCGGGTGTCTCAACTCAAGCACTGTTGCTGCTTCCTGGGGTTGAACCAGGTATCAACTCTCTCAACATAGCCACAACCTGCAACATGCTTGGCCTTCTTGAAGGGAAGTCATCAACACATTGAAGACTTATATCAAGGTACCTCACCATCTCCTTAACTTCTTCTACTTCTGCCTCAGCTGTTCCTTTTGTAACCAATAGCAACTCAGAGTCTATTACTTCCATTTTTTTACCTTCTCTATCTTTTATTTTCACCCATCCTACCAAGTTTGTGTCCCCAAAATCTTCTTTATCTGTGGGACGTTTCCCTGTAAGGATTTCTAGTAAAATGACTCCAAAGGAGTAGACATCTCCTTTGGCTGTGCACCTGAAGCTTTGGTAGTACTCAGGAGGAACGTAGCCGGGTGTTCCAGCTAGCGTGCTTACACTTAGATGTGTGTCCAACGCGCTTATGAGCCGAGCCATTCCAAAATCAGATACTCTTGCTTCCATTTCGTGGTCTAGTAGTACATTGCTTGACTTCATGTCTCGATGGATAATGTGAGGAATGCAATTGTGGTGGAGGAAGCAGAGTCCTTTAGCTGCGCCTCTTGCAATTTTTTTCCTCTCTTCCCATGTTAGAATTTTCCTGTTACTGACCTTGGCTCTCCCATGGAGCATTTCGTCAAGGCTACCATACTCCATGAATTCATAGACTAGGAGTCTCTCTTCACCAACTTTGCAGTAACCCAACAAAGGTACGAGATTCCTGTGCTTTATCTTCCCCAAAGTCTCCATCTCGGCCATGAATTCGCGGTCACCTTGGCAGCTCAATCTGATAAGCTTCTTTATGGCAACACTTGAACCGTCTTTAAGTGTTGCCTTGAACACTTCTCCAAACCCTCCGCACCCAATAAGACTTTCAGCTGAGAAGCCATTGGTGGCCTCAATGAGCTGGGAGAACTTTAGCTTCCTGAGCTGTCTTTGAAAAGTAGCAACGTTAATGCTCAAGGGTTCTTTTTCTTTCTCAATCTTCCATGTAGTGGCTGCATGACATGCTTGTAAGCTACTAAGCATCTTCACTTCTTCTGCCTCTCTTCGCCTTGCCCGCATGGCAATTGCCCACACAATCAGTATGCAGATGGAAGCAATGGAAATGAGAATTCCCAAGACAATGCTGTTAGCCCAAGAAGCAGCTGATGACTTTCGGCCACCTCTGCCCATATCTTCACTTGGGTCTGTTGTGGTTGGTTGGCTATTGCTGGTGCACTCGGGCAATGGAACCCCACAAAGTCCCGGGTTGTTGGCATACTGGCTTGCTGGCAGTGTACTAAGCTGACCTCTTGTTGGAATTTGGCCAGTTAATTCATTGCTTGACAGATCAATCTCCACTAAGAATGAAAGGTTGGAGAATGAATCTGGGATTTGACCTTGCAATCTGTTATGTGAAGCATCAAAAACACCCAAGTTCTTAAGCTTGCCAAGTGAGAAGGGAATCTCACCAGATAACTGGTTGTGAGCCAATTCTAGAACTTGTAAAGCTATCATGTCACCAAAATCTTCAGGTATCTTACCACGAAGTTGATTGTATGAAAGATCAAGATATTCCAGAGTCTGATACTGTGTAAACATGCTGAGAACTGCTCCAGAATACATTCTAGTGAATTGACAAGTCTTCAATGTAGGTACCTGTAAGAGCCTATCAGGCCTGATACCAGCAAATTCAAGCAAACCTCCTGCTCCTCTACAAGAGCTCCCGACATTACGAACAAACACCAAGGTGTTTCCAGAAAGGATACCAGACAGAGCTTTCGCGCCTTGCTGCCTTCCAAGCCGAGGTGGGATCTCGCCGGTGAGCCTGTTGCTGTTGAGGTCCAACCAAACCAAACTGCTGCAATTTGATAGCTCTCCTGGTATTTGGCCACTCAAGCTGTTATTCCCTAGCTGCAGGACAGCTAGCCTTGTCAATTGACCAAACTGTGGTGGGATTTCGCCACTAAGCTTGTTACTTGTAAGTGATATCCATTCAAGATTACTGCACTGAAACAGCTCTTGTGGAATTTCACCAGTTAGCTTGTTGTTGTTGAGAATGAGATCCTTTAGATTCTTGCATTTCCCCAGCTCTGGTGGGATTCTTCCCTCCAATCCATTGAACCAAGCTATCAACTTCTCCAGATTCTCAAGTTGTCCCAGCTCTGTTGGAATTGAGCCATTGAGATAATTTAGACTCACGTCTATTCTCTTCAGCTGCGAGCATAGCGAAAGTTCCCCAGGAATTTCGCCTTCAATGAGATTATCAGGCATTCTTAGCTCCTCAAGAGAGGCTGCACCAGGACATAGGTCTCTTGGGATGAATCCAGATATCTTATTAGAGCTTAAATCTATAACCTTTAAGTTCTTGCAAGAGGACATGGAAGCAGGAAATTGTCCAGAGATGATGTTGTTGCTCAAAAGCAAGCTCTCTAAAGAGCTTAGATTCTGAAACAAAGTATCAGGAAGGGGACCTGATATGTTGTTGTTTGAAATGTCAAGAACTTGGAGGTAAGAACATGAAGAAAAAGATGAAGGAATTAGGCCTGAAATGTTGTTATTTGAAAGCCTAAGTTCCTGAAGTGAACTGCAGGTGTTTCCTAGTTCAGGAGGGATCCAACCAGTGATTTGATTTTGAGAAAGATCTAATATTTGTAAGCTCTTTAACTCCCCAAAAGCTTTGGGGATTTCCCCAGTAAGAGAATTGATTGAGAAGTCAATAGATTGGAGATTTGTGCAGTTGGAAAGTGATGCAGGAAGGGAGCCCTTTAGTACTTTGTTGCCTGAAAAATTAATGACCAACAAAGAGCTGCAAGAGTTGGCCATGATTTTCAAACCAGATATTGACCCTGTTATATTGTTATAAGAAAGGTCTAGGTACTGAAGATTATCAGCACTCAACAAGAAATTTTCAGGTAAAAAACCAGTTAAATTTGTAAAAGCAAGGTTCACATTAACAAGATTTGGACATTTGAAGAAGAGACTCTCTGGGGCTGAACCGACAAGTTTGTTTAAAGAGAGGTCAAGCTGTTTCAAACCATATGGAAGTTGAAGCAGAGAAGTTGAATTTATACTAAATGAATTGGAACCCAGATTTAGAACAGATAACATGTTGAGGGAAGCCAAAGGGTCCATAGATATCATCCCCTGAAGACGACTAGCACTGAGATCAAGCTCAGTCACTCTCCCCAAAGAGCATGTGACTCCTCTCCAGTTGCATGTATTCTTATTCAGCTGCCAACCGGACAAAGCTCCATCTGGGTCATTCTGAATCATCTTCTTGAAATTGATAAGAGCTACGGCGTCAGTCTTGGCCGAGAGAACTCCTTGTTCAGCCATGGAAAATGAAGCAAGAACCATTATCAAAACAAGTGTTAGAGAAAGATGGTGAAAAAGCTGAACTGGTTGGTTGTTCTCCATTGATGTAACAAAGTATGCAGGAAGCTAGAGAACTGTCGAGAGAGAGAGAGAGAGAGAATGTAGCGTCTAAAGAGGGAGAGGGAGAGAGAGAGAGTGGTGAGTATGATGATAATTTGTTGAGGCAGAGCAAGAGGAGAGGAACTTTAGAAAAAGAGGAAACTTTTTTGTTTGTTTGTGTTTTAATAAAAATGGGAAGAGAAGAAAAGAAAGGGAGGGAACGTGGGAATGAATAAGAAAAGAAAAAGAGAAGAATTGGAATGAAGTTGGTGGTGGTGGGTATGTCCTTATACGGTTCCTCATCAAATCAAATCATTTTTAGTACTGAAAAACTGTAGAGTAGTAGTAGTACTAGACTAGTTTTAGTTTTAGTAGTTGTTTCTAGTATGAAGAAGTGAAGAGAAATAAGCCATGCCAAGGGAAGAACTGATTTGACTTTTGGTCAAAAGAGGCTGGTGGGATCCACAGACAAGGTACATCTAAAATCGGCGCTGCAGATGAATATATATAATATGTACATATATATATATATATATGTGTATTGTACTGTAGTGTAGTGTAGTGTAAGAACACATTCTTATTTTAAAGATTAATTAATACAAACATTGACCTGTATGGGATCCAAGGGTCATTGTCTGTCAGTGAGCGTGAGAATGTTTCCTTACTAGAAATTTGGATGATATTCATGACTCGTTGGTGCACGCCCAGCTGTGTTTAAACAGAAATATTAATGTAATGCTACTACTCTCGTCTCAACTCATCACCCATGGACTACTCATACTTGTCTCCATTTCTATTAATTAATATGAAAAATGATTATTTCCTCCTCTCATTTCATGCATTAGAGCACACTTAAAATACTTTATTCTTCAAAATTTTGAAGAAATAAAGAAAAATTATACTCCAATGGGTAAACTAAAATACATATATACTATACCCCATCATCAATCATTCTCCACATATATAGAAGAAGGTTTAGCTCTTTTTAAAAAATATTTTATTATTTTTTCTTCCTTTCCCTTTTCATTTTAATTATATTTTATTATTTTATCTTTGTTTTTCTCTTTTTTTTTTTTATTTTAATGAATAAAAAATAATATTTAAATAATAAAGAGAAAATATATAAAATAAATAAATAAGTTGATATATGATGTGATGTAAAATAGAAAAAGAAGAATTTTTGTGATGTATTTTGAAGAATAGAGTAAAGCATCGTTATAATAGCACTCTTATCTAGTGTTCTACTTCATCTTTTAAAATACCTCCCCAAAACACACATTTTTCTATTTTACTTCTAAGTTTTACATTTTATCATATATCAGATTCTCTATTTTTTTTTTCTCTATATCATTTAAATATTATATTTTCATATATTTTTTATTCATTTCAAATATTTTTTATAACTATCAATAATATCCTTATATATTTTAATGTTATAATATTGGGTTGAAGGATAAATAGTGTACATTAGATATAATTTTGTATTGTAGCTTTATCTAAAAATATTTGTAAAATACATCATCCAATGAATACGTATTTTTCTTAGTTTTAGCTATTTTTTTTTTAAAAATTTTGGTAATATAACTCACTCGATGGGAGTGCTCTAAGTGCCCTTAATTATTCTTTTCAAATCTCACAAATCAAGCTGCACACTAGTCCATCTTTTTTTTTTTTTTCCTTTTTACTTTTTTTGGTGCAAGAATTTATACTATTTTTATATTCTTCTAGTTTGATTTGGAGAGAATGTTCATTGTTCAATATTTTTATATATTATATATAGAATATAGTTTAGTTTTAAACAAGTACACGTTTCTCTTCTCAAATTGTATATTTTTTTTTCATGAACATTCTTGTAGTCCTAATCTTTAATTTAAATGAGGATATTTATCTTGAAAAGTAGTAAGTAGTTTCAAAAGTTACACATAAATCAGAATAACAAAATTACTTCTGTCTCCATTTTGATATGATTGTAAGTCATCTTCAATTAATTTCAATTAGAATACATGTGTAGCTACTAGCTCATATTTATTGGCTTAAAATAATTTTAATTATTTAAATATTTCAAAAATCATCAAACACACACATATAACTCTTCTATATAATAAATGTGTAGATAACGGAAATTCTTAGTTTTAACGGTTTTTTATTTTTTTAATGTTAACTTTAACAGAATATTCTTATATTTAACGGTAGTTTGTAAACACTTAAACTTAAATAAAATTAAATTAAAAAAATTAAAATATGATATTTTTGAGATACTTTACAATGATAATTATTAAAAATTAATAAATAATTAAACAAATTAAAATATGATATTTTTTAGATAGTTTACAATGATAATTATTTAAAAATAATAAATAATTAAACAAATTAAAATATGATATTTTTGAGATATTTTACAACGATAATTATTTAAAAATAATAAAATCATACGTTTTATAACTTAAATAAAATTTAATTAAACTTAAACTCACTTATTAGAATAATATCATATTAAACATATAATATAATCTACTATGAATTATCAACAAATTGCATTTTTAGAAAAACTAGCAAGAAACTTACATTTAAAATACATGTATAATATTTAATATTACATTAAATATATAATATATAACCTCTTGTTGTCACTCCTAAAATAAAAAACTAGAACAAACATAAACTTAAACAAAAATAAATAAATTATTTAATTAAAATATGATATTTATTTGAAATTTATATGATATTAATATAAATTTAATAAAAATAATTAATAAATTTTATAAATAAAACTAAACAAACGTACATATTGCACGTTGTTTGTATCTAATATATATATATATATCAATGCTCCTATAATATAAAAAATATTTAAAAATATAAAATATAATTTGTAATATAAAACTCTCAATTAGGATACAACATTTGACTATGTAGATTGGATTCAAGAGAATATATATTAGTTAGTGTTCTTTGGATTTAATTTTATATATGTTTAGATTTAGTTTTGTTGTAGGTTTTAGATTTATTTTTGTTGAAGGTTTTAAATAGTTGTTTAATGTTAACAATATGTTATTGAGATTTTTTAAGTAAATTTTTAAAATAGATTTTGTATGATTATAAAAGATTTAAGAAATTAAAATTCATATGAGACTATTACAGACCGTCACATGTTTTTTAAGGAGTTTCACTAAGGAAGAGACTCAACACCACTTAATGTGAGATATTACTATTAGTGCAAAAGAAAATATTGTTCTGCACCGATAGGAATTTCATTGATAGTAGTCTATCATATCAAATCGTATTGAATGTCTGTGTCAAGCAACAATACTTATTTTATAAGTCAGATTTTATTGTGAATAACCCATAATCGTACTAAAATGGTGACCCGAGTAACTTTTATATTGTAAAAATATTATTTTGTAACTAAATTGTAATTTTTTTTAAAAAATATTTAGTGACGTTCATTGTAAATATTCCACATAAAAACAAAAGATTCTTGAAATCCAAAATTTCTTGCAAAATATCTCATTTGTATTTTTGTTTATTTAATTTCACCTAATTAAATTACCTCTAAAAGCATTTCAATGTAGTGATAAAATCATTATACTAATGTTATATTTTAACATGATAGGAAAAAAAACTTTGCAATTTTCATGTAATGCTAAAAAAATGTGCCAAATTTAGCATATATTTTATAAATTATATTAAATTTGATACAAAATATTATATATTATCTAATTTAGCATAATAATATATATTATACTTTTAATAAATATCTTATTAGAGTTGACCAATAAATTTGTACCAAAAAAAAGAAGGTTGGCTAATGAAATTTCTTCTTTAGTACTTTATTTTATTTTTTTAGATTAATTAAAACAAAATTCCGTTATGTATTTAATTATTCTTGTCGGGATTATGCATTTAATTTATGACTTTTATAGTTTTGCTTTTGCATATTTCATGTATGTTAGTACAATATTAAATATTGTCACACTAAAAAATATGTTCAAGCCGTTATATCTATTTTCTCTTTAAATTTTTTATTTTCTTTTTTAATCTAATTTTTTAATTCATTTTTATTATTGTAGCTGATGCATGTACTATTTATACTGATTTTTTATATTTTTATTTTATTTTTATTATTAGTTTTTTTTAAATATTATTATAATTTATATATATATATATGTCATGTAGCTGTATAATTGCATTTAAATATTATATATGTAGAAATTATTAATATAAATATTTATATATACTATAAAATTATAATTTATTCTATTATATATATATATTTAAAAAAAATAGTGAATCAATTTTTATTAAAATTATAGACACTGTTTACAATTTTAAAACTAAGCAAACGTGCATTATACGTTGCTTCTACCTAATATATATATATATTTATATATATATAAATGAGAGTTTTAAGGAAATGATGTGACACTTTAAAATCTTTTTAAACAATTCTATCTATTTTCTTCTTTAATCTCATTTATTATTCATTTTTATTAATAATTATAATAATATTAATTAATTCTAACTCTACTATTTAACTACTTAATAATTAAAAATTACTAAAAAGATGGAATTAATTTAAAAAATTACTATACACATTATTTTTATACTACACAATATACTAATATTTTTTTTTTAGTTTATCAAATTTATATTAATACTTAACATATTATTTATATTTTTTTATTTAATTTTGTAGTATATATTTTTATGTATTATATATTAAAAAAATGATAAATATACTGTAACAAAAATGTATATATTTTATCACCTATTTTTTAAAAAAAAAAAAGTTACGTTCACAATCTTTGAAGCGGTATATAAAAGATTATATGGTGTGCTGATATAGAATTCGTTTGGAAAAAAAATAGATACTCTATTGTGTTAATAAGTTCAAGATACATAAGGTGTTACACCTAGATTTCGAGCCTTGAGAATTGTGATCTCGAAAGCTGGATTCGTCAGGTGTGCGCTCGCAATATCTAGAGTACGTATTCGCAACCCAGGCACCGAATCTGCATAGTTGGTGGCAACCCCGAAGATGGGTGACCTCGAAATCTTTGTGAGCTCGAAAGATAGACATTGGAAGGCGTCCATTTTTAGATGACCTCGGAAGAAGAGGCTCGAGCCTGACACGAGTATAAGCTTGAAACCACATGATCTCGGGGAAAATATTACAACTCGAAAGTCACTAAGAGATCTGGGTTGGCACGGCACTGACGATATAGATTGCTAACTTTGAACATCTTAATGAGTCATTTGGAGAGACGCAGTCTACATTTATTGTTGTAACTTCCCTATAATAAAGGGATATTTATTATTTAGTTATACGCCCCCTGGTCTTCAGGGGTCGTTTCCTTGTATATAGGAGTTACAGGCTTTTAAAGCTATTAAATTTATTGGCATAAAGAATAACTTCCCAGAGACGTGTGGGATAGTATTCTGAGACTTCCTCTATAAATAGAGAAGTCTTGTACCTTTGTAAATGATCGAAATTTTGTAATCTTGAGAGAAACTCTGGAGAATTCATTCTTGAAGAATTTCCAGAAATCATCTTAAGTTCTAATAACAAAGACTCGTGGACTAGGCAGAATTAACTGCTGAACCACGTAAAAAATCCTCCTTGTTTTATATATTTTTCTAGCCATAACTATTTATTGTTTACGTGCTATATATTCACTGTTGACGAAAAACGGCGTCAACAGTTTGGTGCTTTCATTGAGAGCCTTAAGCATTCAGTCCCTGAACAAGTTATGGCCGCAAACGATCAAAACATTCATGAAGAAAATTATCCGAGACGCCCTGGGAAGCAGCCAATGGTAAACCCGGATAATGAAGAGAGAAGCGAGTCCTCCGATTCTCGGGGACCACCAGCACCTCCAAGGGATGAGGATATGTATTACAACCCCAAGCGGTACGTTCCCATTGTGGAACTTGAAAATCGGCAGCTGAAACAGCAATTGCCCGAAGCCAACAAGCGGAATGAGGAGTTGGCTAGGATAGCCGTAGAGGCTCAGGCAGCTCAGCCCCACCTCCGCGTGAAAACCAAGCCCCTCCTCCGAGGGACGTGCATGTTCCTCCCCGCAGGCCTCGTGGGCGTCCACGAAAAAATGCTGCCACGAGAAGGCAAGAGCAGCCTCCGGCACCAGCAGAGCCATCCGCTCCCTCGAGACCCCAGAGGAGCACCCGAGCTAGGGCTCCGGTTAATTCAACTGCGGAGGTACCAGCGGGAACTGGGAATAACCGAACTCTTGTAGAGGCTCGGACTCAAATCCCTGGTAACACGCAGAATGCAACCAACCCTTCTCGGGCAAACTCCGGGCCATCTAGGCCTCGAAATTGGTGGCAGCCACCTTCACCCATACGCTTCCCGCCATCACCTATAAGATATCCTTCTTCACCTCGCAAGAATGCTCAAGAATGCTCAGCCAGATCGAGATGATGAGGAAAGACGTGCGGGAAGGAGGCAAGGAACTGTTATCCCAAAAATTTGAAAAGAATGATGTGGCAATAAAATTGGCACATGGCATGAGTTAGTGGGGTGATCTGGCTTAGTAATGGCCCAATACATCAGTTAAGGAATTGGACAGATAGTCAAGTCAAATACACCCGACTGAAGAGAATGTTTGGTCTGAGGGTTGCTTGGCTCAGACCTCAGTTTGAAGACCCTAGTAATTGATTTAAAGCCTAAGTCCAAGAAGATTGAAGGAGAGATTTGGATTTTGGTTCAAGGGATAAAAGCAGCAGGTCCGATCGGACCTAAGCTTATGGAGCCTCTTAACATTTTGGCTTGAGTGTGTCCGAGGTAAACCTCTCAAAGGTTTCCTAAGTAGTGGCTTGGACGTGTCTAAGGAGAATGACTAAGGCTTAAGTTTAGTCAAGGAGAAAGCCACATAATGGTCGATCGGATGTGTCATGGAAGGGGTATACTTGGGTTTGAACGAGGTTAGAAAGAAGAGGAAAGTAGGCTCGGACCACCTTGGTCCGAGGAGAAGGGTCCAAGGTCCGATCGGACCTTGGTTGAACAAAGAAGGCTAGGACCATTTTGGTCCGAGGAGAGGAGCATTGTGTCCGATCGGACATGATGCCTATGGGGGGTGCCTTGGACCATCTTGGTCCGAGAAGATGGCATGAAGAGATGGCTCGGACCACCTTGGTCCGAGGAGGAGAGTACAAGGTCCGATCGAACCTTGATTGAAGGTAATGGGCTCGGGCTTGACCGAGTTGAGATGCCAAAGAGGGTGGTTCAAACCACCTTAAGCCGAGGAGAGAACCAGTGTGTCCGATCGGACACAATGAAGGAGTATACCTCGGACTTGCCCGAGGTAAGGAGCAAAGGAAGTGGCCTCGGACCACCTTGGTCCAAGGAGAGCTAAACTTACATGATCTTTGGTCCGAGGAGAGCCATGCACATACCATCTTTGACCCACGAAAACCTTGAAGAGTAATCAACATGCATGAGAGACTACGTCAAACTTCCCGAAACGACTTCAGTGAGAATTGGTCTAAGCATCCGGGAATCTCTCACTCCTCACTCGAATTTAGGGATCAGTTGTATTTTAAACATTTATTTTGTAATATAAATATAAGGTGAATAATGAAATATCCCTATCTAAAGGGGATATCAGTTGAGAATCCCAGGTCTATAAATAGAGAGTTGGGAGGATAGGAAAAGGACTTTTGGCAAAATTAAGAGTGAACCTGTGTTCTAGAGAGAGAAAGTGTTTTTCCCTGAGAGAACCCCTTTTTGTATTCTGGAACATTTTTACACTGAAGAAACTCAGTTGAAACTGTTCATCTGATCTTGAGTGTGAATACAGTAATAAAATCTCTAAGTGGATTAGGCTATTACCGATCATCGGGGCTGAACCACTATAAAATCTTGTGTTATTTACTTTCATTGATAAAAACTGTCTGTTGTCGTTTATAATTCTCTTGAAGGCTTGTCGCAGTTGACGTTCTTACGTCGTTGGCTAAAATCACAGTCAACAGGAACAGAGAAGCCTTCAGGGAACGAAGAGGCGCTCAGTCCACAAGAAGTCAAATGTCCCGGTCCCGCACTACAGAAATGAGGCAGCATGAAAGAGACCCCTCTCGAAATAATCATGCGATGAGTCTTACCAGTGACGACTCGAGAGATACTAGATCGGTCAGTATGTATGACCGAGGTCGAAAGAATACTAGGAGCCGCAGGAATCGCTCCGACCTGCGGGAACACTTGAATCAGAATCGGGGTAATGTTAACCCGACAAACCCGGACCTGAAGGATCACCTAAATGGGCGAAAAGATCCCCTGCAAAGGCGCGAGCCTGGAATTGTGATCAATGATAGCCAATTTCAAGCAAGACCGCTCATGGACCCGGTCCAGGAAAGAATTGACCGGTTGGAGAAGGCCTTCAGACTTTTGCAAAATGAGCAACGCCAAGGTCGGCATGAGGACTCTGATGAGGAGCTCGAACCGTTCGCTCCCCATATTTCCAATACCCTATTTACTCAGGGATTTCGGATCCCTCACGTCCCAATGTTTGAGGGAAAGTCCGACCCGTACAGCCATCTGAGTACATTCAATACCATAATGAGAGCAAGTAACGTGGGTTACGAGCTCAAATGTATGTTATTTCCGGCATCACTAACGGGACCAGCCAAAAGATGGTTCGAAAAATATAGAAAGCACTCAATCACTTCTTGGGATCAGCTGTCTAGGGACTTCAAGAAGCAGTTCAGAGCCATGATGGGGGTCAGGCCTGAAGCATCAACTCTGACTAATGTTCGACAGCAGCCAGGCGAGACATTAAAAAGTTACCTTATGAGGTTTAACTTAGAAGATGCACGGGCCCGAAATGTGGATGACAGCGGTCATCTAATGGTTGTCCAAGCTAGAGTAATGCCAGGAAGCACCCTTTGGGACGACATGCAGAGAAAACAGGTGAGGTCCCTAACCGAGTTTAACAAACGAGCACAGAGGTTTATCAATGTAGAGGAAGTGAGGTCGACACTTAATGTGACCTCCCAGCCCGTAACTACAACGATAAACGTGAACTCTGCCTCAACCTCGGCGGACCCACAAACCTCAAAGCCTACTGCGGAAAACCCTTCCAAGAGAAAGAAGAACGAAGGGAGTAACCACGAGGCCGAGGGAGGAAAGAAAAAGAAGGGGGAAAGATATTTCTCCGTGTACAGAGTGTACACCGAGCTCAACGAGTCTTGGGAGAACATATACCTAGCTAATGAAAACCAGGTCCCCTTTAGGCGTCCGGACCCAATGATAAATCAGAAGTCCAAGAGGGACTCCAACAAGTATTGTCGATTTCACAGAGACACTGGGCATACTACTGATGAGTGCCGACAGTTGAAGGACGAGATCGAACGTTTGATCTCGAGGGGCTACTTTAGGCAATATGTCAAAAACCATAATACTAATCAAGTGCCTATAAGCCAAAGGGCAACTACGCCACAACCTGCACAAAACAATAATTCCCGAGCCAGGGAAGAAGATAGGCCCCCTCCGATCGATGGAGAAGACGTGATAACCATCTCGGGAGGGCCTCATCTCGCGAGAGCGGGCAGAAATGCCCAAAAGAGATATGTGAACGAGCTAAAAACTGGGGACGGGTCTCCTTATGAACCCGAACCCAGAGCTCCTAAAAATCAAAAGACAGAGTCTCAGCCAATAACCTTTACTGAGGACGACACGTCCCATGTTCAGTTTCCTCACCATGATCCACTGGTCATCACTCTCCAGCTAGCAAATAAGAGAGTTCACCGGGTTCTCATAGACAATGGGAGCTCAGTTAACATTCTCTATAAGGCAACCCTAGAGAAAATGGGACTCATTCTTCGCGACCTGAAAGCATGTGCGACAACACTGTATGGTTTTTCAGGAGAAGGGACCGCCTGCATGGGATCCATCGAACTCCTCGTAACCTTGGGAGACTACCCAATCTCAACAACCAAGATGATGGAGTTCATGGTAGTAGACCTACAACGTGCTGCTCGGAAGACCAGCCCTAGTAGGGCTGGGGGCAGTCTCGTCTGTTAGGCATCTGGCCATTAAGTTCCCTACTCCTAGTGGCATCGAGACGTTGAAGGGAGACCAGTTGGTCGGAAGGGAATGCTATAGCATCTCCCTAAGAGGGAAGAAACAGACGAGTGCACAGACACTCGTGATTATTCAAAATAAAGATGGGACGATCTTGGAGATAGATGAGGAGATCGACCCAAGGGTAGAGGAGAAGACTGACCTCGAACCATTAGAAGAGCTTGAAGAAATCAAGCTTGAAGAGTCAGATCCTTCCAAAACAGTAAAGGTCAGGAAACATCTCCAGGAGGAAACTAAATAGCAATTAATTTGCTTCTTGAAGAAAAACCAGGATGTCTTCGCATGGTCACATTCGGACATGGTTGGAATAAGTCCGAACATAACAAGCCACGCACTGAATATCGATAAAAGCTTCCCACCGAAGCAACAAAAGCGAAGACAATTGGATGGCGACAGAAAAAAGGCACTGAAGGAGGAGGTCAACAGGTTAAAAGCAAATCGGTTCATTAGGGATGCTTTTTATCCTGACTGGGTAGCCAATCCGGTGTTGGTCCCAAAGCCAAATGGGACATGGCAAACCTGCATTGACTATTCGGACCTCAACAAAGCTTGTCCAAAGGACTGTTTTCCTTTACCAAGGATTGACCAGCTCGTGGATGCCATGGCAGGGCATGGACTGATGTCGTTCATGGATGGCTATTCTGGATATAACCAGATTCCCATGAATGCACCTGACCAAGAACATACGAGTTTTATAACAGACAAAGGACTATATTGTTACAATGTCATGCCATTCAGGCTCAAAAATGCTGGGGCCACATACCAGCGGCTCGTGAACATGATGTTTTTAGAGCAAATAGGGAACAACATGGAAGTTTATGTTGATGACATGCTAGTCAAGTCTCAACTTAACGATAACCATGTTGACGACCTAGAAGAGTGTTTTGCCGTGCTTCGGAAGTATAACATGAAGCTTAATCCTCATAAATGCTCCTTTGGGGTGTCATCCGAAAAATTTATGGGCTTCATTGTAAACGCACGTGGGATAGAAGCTAACCCAGACAAGATCCAGGCCCTAATCGACATGCCCTCACCTCGAAGACACAAAGATGTCCAGAGTTTGACCGGCAGGATGGCGGCACTAAGTAGGCTTGTCTCGAAATCTACAGACCGTTGTCTTCAGTTTTTCAATCTGTTGAGGGGAGGCAAGAAATTTGAATGGACGGAAGAATGCGAGCTGGCCTTCCAGGAGCTTAAGAAGCACCTCGCAGAACCCCCCATCTTATCAAAACCTGTTACGGGAGAAGTACTATACTGTATCTTGCCCTACCGAACATGCAATAAGTGCAGTGCTCGTGCGAGAAGAGGAAAAGGTACAGAGGCCCGTATATTACATCAGTAAAAGGTTACTGGGGACATAATCGAGATACCCCTTGATGGAAAAGCTAGCTCTCAGCTTAATTCATTCATCTCACAAATTACGACCCTACTTTCAGGTGCACCCCATCCATGTATTAACCGATCAACCGCTGAGGCAAGTCTTGTCTAAGCCAGAAGCTTCAAGTCAACTTCTTAAATGGGCAGTTGAGCTCGGAAAATTCAAGATCACCTACCACCTGAGGACGACCATTAGGGCTCAGGCCCTGGCGGACTTTATAGTGGAGTGTACTGGCATGACCAACGATGAAGTTATAACCCCGACCCACGAGCTGTGGAAACTTTACGTCGATGGGTCATCTAACGAAAATGGATCGGGGGCAGGGGTCAATTTGATTACTCCCGCAGGAAGCAGATTTCATTCTGCATTAAGATTCGACTTCAACGCATCAAATAACGAGGTCGAATATGAGGCTTTACTGGCGGGACTCCGTATAGCCAAAGAGCTCAAAGCTAAGGCCATACATTGCTACAGCGACTCACAACTTGTGGTGAACCAAATTTTGGGAGAATACCAGGCTCGTGGCACGAAAATGATAGCTTACTTAGAAAAGGCCAAGTCCGCATTGGAACATTTCGAGTTTTATGCAATCAAACAAGTTCCCTGAGAGCAAAACTCAAATGCAGATGCCTTAGATCGACTCACTACTTCCATTGAGAGTGATGAGCTAAATGTTGTGCCAATAGAACATCTCTCGGCACCTAGCATTAATGAGCCGGAGCAGGAAGAAGTGTGTATGATTGATTCCAA
This sequence comes from Humulus lupulus, assembly GCF_963169125.1. Classification (NCBI taxonomy): domain Eukaryota; kingdom Viridiplantae; phylum Streptophyta; class Magnoliopsida; order Rosales; family Cannabaceae; genus Humulus; species Humulus lupulus. The sequence goes on along the minus strand of NC_084795.1, from coordinate 274,684,482 downwards.
GCCTACATGGATGACCCCAATAGTCGAATATCTCGAGACCGGCGTCCTTTCGAAAGATCGGAACTAGGCTTGAAAGCTAATGTATCAGCTTCCCCGTTACACCATTTTGGATGGAAGGCTGTATAGAAGGGGATATTCCATGCCATTACTTCGGTGTGTGACTCCACCCGAAGCCAAGAAAATCATTGAAGAAATTCATGAAGGGTTCTGTGGAGACCATACTGGGGGGCATAGCCTGTCCAAGAAAATCATACGCCAAGGCTATTTCTGGCCTACCATCAAATCAGATTCTTTCGAGTACGTAAAGAAATGCGATAAGTGCCACCGGTTCACCACGATTCCTCAAACTCCACCTTCCGAGCTGACCATGATGACTTCCCCATGGCCATTTGCGGTGTGGGGAATCGACCTCATAGGCTCTCTCCTAACTGGCAAGGGCGGTGTGAAGTACGCTGTAGTTGTCGTAGATTAGTTCACAAAGTGGACAGATGCTGAACCGTTAGCAACAATAACTTCTAAGAAGGTCCTTGACTTTGTGGTAAAGAACATCGTATGCCGATATGGGATGCCGAGGAAAATTGTATCCGACAACGGAACCCAGTTCGATAGCGATTTGTTCACCAACTTTTGCGAGAGGAATGGAATAATAAAGAGTTTTTCATTAGTAGCTCATCCCCAGGCGAATGGCCAGGTCGAGGCTGTAAACAAAACTCTCAAAAGTTCGCTAAAGAAAAAGTTGGAGGAAGCAAAAGGACGATGGCCCGAAGAATTACCCTAAGTCCTATGGGGATATAGGACTACAGCTCGAACGTCAACATGACATACCCCATTCTCTCTGGCATACGGTTGTGAAGCTATGTTGCCTATCGAGGTCGAGATTCCTACAATTCGAACTTGCGCTTATGACCAAAACTCGAACCACACTCAGCTCGAAGAAACCCTAGACCAGATCGAAGAAAGAAGAAATGAAGCTCAGCTGAGGAACGCTGCCTACCAGCAACGAGCTACCAGGTACTTCAACAAGAGGGTTCGAGATCAAAAGTTCGGTGTGGGCGATCTAGTACTAAGGCGTGTATTTTTGGCAACGCGAGATCCAGCAGCTGGCGTGCTCGGGCCAAATTGGGAAGGACCATACCAGATAGAGTCAATCATCCGACCCAGTGTCTACAAGCTAGCGAGATTGGATGGGAGCCTAATACCGTGAGCATGGAATGGTGAGCACCTAAGACCTTACTATCAATAGTATAGGAAGGATGTTGCCTGTAACCATGCTTGTCTTTTTGTACTGTTTTGCCTACTTTTGGATTTTATCAAATAAATATTTATTTCGTCTAATATGCTTTATTTTTGCAATCTCTCTTAATCTAATAACCTATGGTCACATTCATAGAATATTAAGGGGGCATCATTGGTATATATAAATACCATCAACTTGAAAAATAAAGTTACATATGCGAAAAACATACAAGTGTTTGGAGATAACCAAATGCGTCAGATAAGATTATTTGGATATAACCAATTATCAAAAACGTAAGTGTCTGGATGTAACCAGATGCGCGAGCTTAGATAGTTTGGACGTAACCAAATTATCAAAATATTGAAATGTTTGGATATAAACAAATATGTGAATTAGACTAAACATATAAGTGCATGGATTACAAACCAATCACAACCTTAAAAGGTTTGGAGCAAACCAGCTAAAACTAATCGACGATAAGTTGGAACATAAACCTCCTTCGAGATAAGTCGAGATTGAGGCTAGAGTATCTTATAAAAAATAGTTTCGAACTCATAACCTCGGAGAGATAACCGAGGATGAGAAAAAGTAACTGAAAAATAAGGTATAACTAAACCGTCTGCATTACACACCATACAAGTACTTTCGGGTTCATGGTTAAAGTAATATCCGACCTTGATGAATAACGAGATCAGAAGCGGATAATTCGAGCAAACTGTGCATGAATGCATTGAACTTCGAGCCTAAATCCAAACCATGTTTGTGCGAATAAACAAGCATATGCGATCCTTTAATATAAAGTGTGAAAAATATTTCAAATCAAGAAATGTAAAGCATGTATATTAAAACAAAAGAAAAAGAAATTGTATCAGCCCTACAGGCATAAATTAAAACAATTACAAAAATAAGGGGACGCAGCCCTGAGGTGGGATTCAAGAAGGAGCAGTCTCCTTAGCCTTCTCGGCACCAGCAGCGCTAGACTCCCCAAGACGAATAGCATGACTATCCTTCCGAGTAGCCTCCTTAGCGGCCTCCCGAGTAGCCTCCTCCACCTCAAGTCGAGCATTCCACTTATCAAGGAGCTTCGCCTCTAGAGGACCTAGGAAGCTGGTATCGAGGTCTTCATTATTGGCCCACATTCTGTACATGGACAAATCAACTGCCTGGTCTTTCTTCTCTTTGTACTTGGCAAGGAGGCGAGCCTTTTCACTCTCGATTATATCAAAAGTGGCGGCCTTGTCTTCTTCGAGCATTTTATTAGCCTCCTTGAGCTTAGCGTTCTCCTTCTCAAGCTCCGCAAGCTTAGCATTCTGCTTCTCGAGCTCAGATGTCTTGACCTTAAGCTCCTCAACTCCTGTCTCAACTTTTGTCTTTGTCGCCTTCAGTTCATCACTTAGTTTGAGTTGATGATCCTTGGCCTCCTGAGCGTAGGATCTGCTCGAATGAAGCTCGTTGTTCAAATTATAGTTGAGCTGAGCAGAGACAGCAAGAGCCTGACATACAAAGAAATCAACATTAGCATACGGACCATCTATAAATATAGCCAGCAGCGAGAAAAGAAAAGTTACCGCGGCGATGAGCTCGACACTCTTCTCGTAGAGTGTGTTGCAGTCTCGGGCCTCGGTCATAAATTTCCAGTGAGAAGCATCAAAACCTCTAAAGCTCTGGCCCACTCGGGACAAAACATCCGAGCCCAGTGTGGCCCCATGGGACCCAGCAGCGTTGTCAACTACATACTCCTCAACGTGAGTAGAAACTGACAACTTGTGGGTTCGGGAAGCAGAGGGTTTTTTGGGAGGAGGACCGAGCGTCGAGTGAACAAGGATGGGAGGATGGATCTCGACCATAGTGGATGCCCCGACCTGCGAAGTCGGTTCCACAACGGAGCTCGTGGCAGGCGGAGCTGGTGGGGGAGGTGGCGTCTTTTCAGTCCTCTTAAGGACCTTGGTAGACTGGTCTATTTTTCGTGACCCCTTGAGGCGCTTGCTCCTCTTGGCCCCGCCACTCTCGAGAATACTATCGAGATCGGAGTCCATCTCACCTACACAGTCACACCACAGTTTGAGTCATCAAAAAAGAAAGAATATATATATAAAGTAACTCAACATCACACAAGTATGCAACGTGATGAAAAGGCGAGTGGAGAGAAACCTAACTGGAACTCTCCTTCGAGCTTGAGCTCGGAGACCATGAAATTCCCCCATCTTTAGAAGAGGCGGGGGGAGTACCTTCCCTAAACGTGGACGTCAACCTCGAAAGGTCTGTATAATCATTGGTCCCGTATTGGACGGCTATTCCGCTCCATACCTCGTTCAGGATATACATAGTATCTATTGCCCGAGCCAGCTATCAAACCTATGAACCCGTTCATCTACCCAAGTCCACACATAGAAGTGGTTCTTATCTTCCTCGCACAACACTAACCTATCGGGTTTGTGTTTTAGTAAGGTGAGGGACCACATTTTTGAACTTAGGATGACTGTACCTTGATCATCTGAGCCCGAGCTTGAGGCTTCATCGTTGGCCTCATTCCCTGATTGTGGGCTCCTTCAGCAAACTGGAGGCGGGGGCCTCACCTCTCTTCTCGAGGGAAGGATGCCTGTTGGCAAGGGCACGAGCTCCTAGCGGTCGTATTTTTTGTTAGACCAGTCCGAGGTGGACTGGCCATCTCCCAAGAGCCCGCAAGCTCGAAGTTTACCTTCATGAAAATCAGGAGGGTGATTGGGAAGATCCTCAAACATCTTTTTCTCCTTTGGGTAGCTCGAAAGGTAATAGAAGCCATCTCCTCCCTGAGCTCGGGAGGGATTGCTTTTCAAACAGAAAAGATACAAGATCTCTTCTGGCGTGGGTCCTTCCCACTTCAACTCGTTGTATATCGACTTCAGGGTAGATAGAACCCTGTAGGAATTAGTGTTGAGCTGGAATGGAGCCAACCCAACGAAGTCTGTGAAGTCCTTGAAGAAAGACTTCAAAGGCAATATCGCTCCTGCCTTCATATGTTCCTGGCTCCAAGCCGCATACCTCAGCTTGTTGTCAGGATTTCCATCTCCTAAGGCGCGGCAGCTTCGCTCTTGGGAGGTAGGAGCTCGACACCTTAGCGAGCGTGACAGTCTTATACCATGAAAGGCCAAGATATCGTTTATCTGACCTAGCGAGGTAACCGAGCTCCAATAGTGCTCGGCCTCGAAAAATTCTCTCCTTGGCTACGAGGTAGAGGGCTCCCCCTTCAGTGAGAATTGAAGCTCTCCCGGGTTGTCTGCGATCGTCACCCTTAACCTAGGATCAAGGGGGATCGGTCTGGGCCCTGAATCAGATTCCGGATAAAGTGCCTCTCGAAGGATTCTTCCCTTTTTCTCTATGACCTCGACGATTTGGCAGCGATAATGAGCTCAGATTTCTTCATGTTCGCGCGCGAGATCATATTCACGAATCAGACGTTGGTTCTGAGAAAACAACGATATCGGGCTCGGAGTTTTTGGCGAATACGGGATGGCAAGCGGCGACCCCCACCGTCTTTCCAGATTTTGTGCGAGAAAGAAAAAGTGGTGAGGGCCATGCATGCAAGGAGTCACGAATTACGAGCTTGGCAAGACAAGCTCGGAAAGTGCTTAGGTACGAAACGAGCTCGATCCTGGAAACCCGATTAAGGATCAGAAGGTGTATTCTACGAAAAAAAAGGAGGGAAGTGGGACTAATTTTTTAGAATCCCGAAATATCAGGAAAAAAGGTGGCGGTTGTTCAAAAATGGTATTCTTGGGTATCGTGCATTCTTTAAAACCAAGATTTTGTACGCGATATCTTGGTGTGCAAGATATGTCTTTTAAATTTTGAAAACCCAGAAAAAAGAGACCTTGTTTGAGTTTGTTCTACATCAAAACTGGATTTATAACCAGTAACGGGGAAACTTAAACCTAAATGCCTATCGGTCAAAGCTTCCTAGCGTGTCAAACTAAAAAATAAACCAGCACATTCTCAGAAATAAAAGAGCAACACAGACAGAAACCGGCATAAAGAAAAATGAAAGGATCATCCGATACTTACGCAATGAAGATGGTGATTGCAGAGAAATCGTTGATTGAAGGAGAGACTGCAAGTATAACCTCACGGTCTCGAACAAGCTGGCGGTCCTTTGCTTCTTTGGCTGGGAGAACACGCAAAAGCAAAAGGCTCTCTGGAATGGCTTCTGGTTTTGTCTCTTTTCTTTTTTCTCTGATGAATGTAAAGTAAGAGGAAGAAGATGTCCAGGGCCTTATATATAGACAATCAGAAGTGGTAAAAAGGGATTAATCCGAGCCGTTGGCCAAAATCCTTATCAAATTTGACGCCCAAGGAAAAATGACAAGATGGTACCGAAAAGGTGGCAGGCGAACGATCATGGGCAGATTTCCAAGGTACTCGAGTACCTTGGATGAGCAATACCCAACTGACACGTGTCCATACTCAAGTATGTGTGACGGTGCGGTTCCCGAAGAAAGTAGTTCAAAAGTTTCCTTCTCATAGGATTCGAACAAATACTTTTGAGGGGGCAAAATGTTACACCCAGATTTCGAGCCTTGAGAATTGTGATCTCAAAAGCTGGATTCTTCAGGTGTGGGCTCGCAATATCTAGAGTACGTGTTCGCAACCCAGGCGCCGAATCTGCATAGTTGGCGGCAACCCCGAAGATGGGTGACCTCGAAATCTTTGTGAGCTCGAAAGATAGACATCGGAAGGCGTCCATTTTTAGATGACCTCAGACTAAGAGGCCCGAGCCTGACACGAGTATAAGCTCGAAACCACATGATCTCGGGGAAAATATTACAACTCGAAAGTCACTACGAGATCTGGGTTGGCATGGCACTGACGATGTAGATTGCTAACTTTAAACATCTTAATGAGTCATTTGGAGAGATGCAGTCTACATTTATTGTTGTAACTTCCCTATAATAAAGAGATATTTATTATTCAGTTATACGCCCCTTGGTCTTCAAGGAACGTTTCCTTGTATATAGGAGTTACAGGCTTTTAAAGCCATTAAATTTATTGACATAAAGAATAACTTCCCAGAGACGTGTGAGATAGTATTCTGAGACTTCCTCTATAAATAGAGAAGTCCTGTACCTTTGTAAATGACCGAAATTTTGTAATCTTGAGAGAAACTCTGGAGAATTCATTCTTGAAGAATTTCCAAAAATCATCTTAAGTTCTAATAACAAAGACTTGTGGACTAGGCAGAATTAACTGCTGAACCACGTAAAAAATCCTCCTTGTTTTATATATTTTTCTAGCCATAACTATTTATTGTTTACGTGCTCTATCTTCATTGTTGACGAATTACTAAAAAGATGGAATTAATTTAAAAAATTACTATACACAAAATTTTTATACTACATAATATACTAATAACCACATACACGATATATTTTTTTTTTTTAGTTTATCAAATTTATATTAATACTTAACATATTATTTATATTTCTTTATTTAATTTTGTAGTATATATTTTTATGTATTATATATTAAAAAAATGATAAATATACTGTAACAAAAATGTATATATATTTTAGCACCTATTTTTTTTTTTAAAAAAAAAGTTACGTTCACAATCTTTGAAGCGGTATATAAAAGATTATATGGTGTGCTGATATAGAATTCGTTTGGAAAAAAATAGATACTCTATTGTGTTAATAAGTTCAAGATACATAAGGAAATTAAGACCCCATATAATATTAATTTTTTTTGTGCTATGATTAATCTTTTGTGTTAATCATACAAGATAAAAGAGAAAAAAAAATTATGATATAGTTCCTCATATTTTTTTTTATATAAGATTAGAAAAAGTATTAGCAAATTGAAAAAATAAATAAACTGATTAATGAGATAATTTTAAGTGAAGATCTAATATATGTATATGTATATGTATATATTCCGGGTGAATTATACAAACATATATAACATTAAAGAAAAGTGAAAGAATTACTAAATGTATACAAACATTATAATTTTCTATCATTATAAAAAAAAATTATAATTTCCTTACTCATAATATATTCTTTTTTTTTAAATATTATAAATCTATATATTTATATAAAGGAGTCTCAATGAGATGATGTGATACTCTAAAATTACTCTAAATCACTCAAGCTATTTTTTTAATTTTTCTCATTTTTTTATTCAACATTTTATAATAACAATATATTTTTTTTCTATTTATTTAAAAAAATATATATAATAATAGTAATTAACTTATTTTATTTTAGTTTGTAAATATCTATCTATATATAATAATAAATCAATTACTATTAACTATATTTTTTTTATCTTAGTTTCTAAATATCTATTTGTATATAATGATAAATTAATTAACTAATTTTAATTGAGAGATATTTAAGTGTTTTTTAAATATTATAATTAAAATGAAATGTGCATGCATATATAAATATATTTAAATGATTTAAAATTAAACTACAACACAATTATATAAAAGAAAATATATTCTGATCTACTCTATTTTAGTCAAATATTTTTTCTGAAAATTCAATACGAACTCTTTGTTCGATAAATTTTTAATAATTTATTTTACCATTTTCAAAATAAAGGGTCCAACTAAGTAATCGACCAAAATACATGAGGTTAAAATAATCTATCTATATATTCCTATTTTTTACGCTTTGACAAAACACGAGGTCCAAACGGGTAATCGACTAAAACAGAAGGTTTAAAATGGTGTGAACCCTTACACAAAACATATTATATATATAATTTACTTTTTATAAAGAATTTTGAACATTTTGAATTCATACATGGTCCTGAGGTTAATTTTTAAAAATAAAATTTCAAAACAGGTAATCAGTCAAAATAGAGTGTATAATCCATCTATTTATTCATATTTTTAACATTTTGACAAAACATGAGTAAAAGTTAATTTTTAAAAATAAATGGTAATCGGCCTAAATAACCCTGTACAAAACATAAATTTTTTTATACATAATTAAATTTTTTTTATTAAAAATACCATGCAAAGTGTATAATAATTTAGGTTTTCAGTGTCTTCTGGTTTGCAAGCGAATGTGAACAAATCGGCCTTTTATTGTCATGGTATGCCAGAAGAGGATGTGAAGCATATTCACCTTGCTTCGGGGTTCAGTAAAAGTCAGCTCCCCTTTCGTTACCTTGGAATTCCAATCTGCTCTAAGCGCCTCAGTATGGCTGAATGCTCTGTTTTGGCTGAGAAGATGTTGCATAGAATTCGAATTTGGAGTTCTCGGCACTTGTCTCTTGCAGGTAGATTGACTCTTGTGAATGCTGTGTTGTTGTCTATTCAGATTTATTGGGCTCAAGTTATGATCCTCCCAAAGGCTCTACTCGAGAAAATTGTTCAAATCTGTAGAAATTTTCTAGTGGCATGGGTCTGCTGAGTTCTTTGGTCCTGGTTCTGTAGCCTGGGGTACAGTGTGTAAGAGGAGGATTGATGGTGGTTTGGGTGTGAAGGATATATTCTTTTGGAACTTAGCTGCTATGGGGAACCATGTTTGGCATATTTCCATGAATAAAGAGAGTCTTTGGGTGAAATGGGTCCATGTTGTTTACCTCAGGGGTCTTGAGTGGTGGGAGTACTCGGCTGCTAATGATAGTAGCTGGTACTGGCGTCAAGTGGTGAGAGTGAAAGATCACATAAAAAGCCTCTTGTCCAAGAATTGTTTTGAACAAACCTCCTTCTCTATTGCTGCTCTTTATAAAGTTCTGAATCATAATCAGCAGACCAGATTCTGTTATGATGCAATTTGGCATAGGGGTATTGTTCCTAAACATAGATTTTTCATGTGGCTATATTTGTTAAGGATATTGAAAACCAAAGATCGCCTCCAAAAGTTTGGTTTGGGTATCGATCTTTTCTGTTCCATTTGTGGTTTGAAGGAAGAATCTCATAATCAATTTTTCTTTGAATGTTGGTTTAGTGCCCATTGTGTTCATCCCATTCTGAAATGGTTGTCACTTAAGACTCGACACTGTTCAGTTGAAGGCATATTCAAGTGGATCAAAAGAAGCAAGTTGAGTAGGTTCAAGAAATTAGTGTATTGGTCTATTCTAGCTAGCCTTGTTTATTATATTTGGAAAGTTAAAAATTTAGCTTATTGGGATGGTTTAGTTTGGTATGCTCAGTATACAATATACTTGACTAAAAAGATTGTTCATAATAGGATTTTTTATTCAGGTTTAGTTGGGGTAAAAGCTGTTGATTTAGTTTGGTTTCATAGTTTGTTTGAAAATATAATTTTGCTCTGAGGAGCTATTCATCCTTTGTATCCTTTGGTTACCTGCAATACACTGACTTTCTTACAAAAAAAAAAGTATATAATAATAAATATATAAATAAAATTTTGTGTACAACAAGTTGTTTGAATTTTGTTTTCGACACTTTAATTATTCGTTATACAATGAACACAATCATAAAAAAAATTTAGGGTCAAGATGCGTCCACGTGTGCATATAAAAAGCATATTGTACGGATAGGGTGAAAAAGACTCATTACCATACAATCTTCCCAATAAAATTTAAATATATATTTTTTAATTATTACAAAAACTAGACCCAGTTATATTTTCTAGTATAATATAATATCAGGTATATACTTTTTCATTCAAATTTAATATTAGCCTAAAACAACCTATCCATGCCAAATCTTTTTTTCCCCCTAATAATACGAATTATCAGCTGAAAAGCAATGGAAGAATGCCTAAAAATATGTCCTTCTACCTTTTAACAATAACAAAACATGTAATGGTGCATATACATGAGTAATAAGGTCATATTAATTTGAAAAAACACAATGGAGACACATTGACTTAATAATACCCTATAGAATTTAAATTTGAATTAGATATAAAAAACCAAAGTTCAAAATAAGATATTATCTTTTGGGGTAATTAATTAAATGATTGTATGGTCTAATAAATTGCTATATATATAGATAATGATGGTGAATTTTGTTGCTCCAAATTAAATTGGACACTCCAAAAAAGCTTCCAATAAGAGGGTCAAATCCTTGTCCTGAGTTGTTAGCTAGCTATAGTAGCCAAAGGATAGCCCTAATAATTATTGCAGCCTAGGAAATCATGCAAGCCATGACCTTGATCTAAAAAAACCTTACTTTCACAGTCGCACTAGCTAGCTAGGGTAAGTTTATTTTGTACTAAGCAAGATTAATGTGGAAATAAACTAAAGTAGTGGTTTTGTGGGGTCCTAATCTGAAGATTTTGATTCGAAGAATATCTCTAATTAACAAAAGGCCCACATAGGAGAAAAATCATCAATTACATTCTTCTGTGGTTAATGGCATGGGAGGTGATGATGACTCCTTTTGGTCCCTCTTTCTTTAGCTTTTATTTTATATAGTTTTTAAGCACTGCTGAAGAAAAAAAAAACCCCTACTTCTTGCCTTTGCATACGTATCCTCGATTTAATCAAAACTTAAAATCTCTGTAAATTGTTACAGTTCAACTTTATAGCTGGTTTTTTTATAGGGACCATATTCTTATAAATTTTGCTCTACATATTGTATTCTATATTGGGTCAGATTCTCTTGGATCGACCAAAGCTCGTGTTGTTATGTTAGGTGTCGTAGATTCTCGACAAGGATGGAGCTGGATTATTAGGTCTTTCGCTATCCCCTAATTATGTCTCTCACATACTTGTATTAAAATGAAAATATAAATCAAATTATTAGCTAGCTAGTTCAAAAGCCATTCTAAAACCACATTTATTATATATAATTCCAATTAGTGGCCACCAGAATTTTTTATACAAGGGGAGCGAGAAATTAAAAACTCGATTACATAGTTCAAAATAGGGTGTTTGCTATTTGACACGTTAGGGTGCCTAACACTGCATGAGGTGACATCTCATGATTGGTTAATGATACTCCATAATATTTATTAAATTTAAATAAGTAGGACCCTGTATTAGATTACACTAATAGCAGTATATCAATTCCTTGTGGAGTTGGGCACCAGTAGTGCTCCTTAACAATTCTCTTCAAAATATATGTGTTTATAAAAAAAATAAGAGGGCTTGGCATGACAAGAAGCACTTGGATAAATTATTAGTTTTTGATGGAAAAATTGTATGACATTGTTAAAATAATAATATAAAAATCTTGAGTTCATCATTTTGTTCATGATATCATAATTTGGTAATTGTTTGCTTTTTAGAGAAAATATATATATATATATCTTCTATATAAAAAATATGTAGATAATGGAAGATTTTTATTTTAACGATTTGTCTTGCTGACTTTAACAGAATATTGTAAATATTTAACGGAATACACTTTTAAAACTAATTAACATTAGTGTTGACCCAGATTTTGGCCAACTGATACGGAGTCAAAATACGCTTGACGTGGATAGAAACGTTGAAAAGAATGTGATGACGAAAATAATAAAGACACAAGATTTTATAGTGGTTCAGCCCCAGGATATGGTAATGACCTACGTCCACTTAAATTATTATTGAAATAAGACCCAAAGGGGTGATCAAAGAACTAGGGTTCAATGAGTTTCACTCAGCTCTGAAGAAGAAAATACAATTATTCTAGTGTAATCTCTCTCTAATCTCAAATGACCTTTTTTGCTCAAAAGAAAAAGCCCCGATCCCCTTCCCTGAGCCCTTCTCTTCTATTTATAAGCTCAGGGAAGATTTACATTGATTTGTTACAGACATTCTTTTCTAAATAATCGGATATTCAGGAAATCATGGGAGATAATTTCGGATTCCATCATAACTGCCTAAGATTTCCTCCATGTACAAAGTTCGTCCGACCAGGCTGGTCGTATGAAGAAATCGATCGCATGATATTGGACGTCTTCCTGGTCGATAGTCGAACACAAATTCTGCCAGATGTCAGCCACGTGTAATTAATGCCTGCCATGTCATTCACTTCTGATTTTTGGGATAACAATTAGATATTTATTAATTATATTAATATAAATTCAAATATTATAAAATACCATTATTATAATAATATTTAATATAAAACTATATATATAATAATTACATTAATATAAATTTAAATATTATAAAATATAATTATAATAATAATATATAATGCATAATCTTAATTTTTATTTAAAAATTATCATTTATGTTAAAAAAAAGTTATCATATTATATATATATTTAAAAATTATAAACAAGTTTTTGGTTTAATTTATCATTTAATATGTTTAGGTTATTCTTTATATATAATATTGTTTATTTATTTGAAATTTATAAAACAATAATACAATTTTAATAAAAATAATTAATAAATTTTATAAATAAAACTAAGCAAATGTGCAATGCACATTGCTTATTGTGTCTAAAATATATATAAAGGAAAGAAATTATAATGTTAATTAATTGGGACATTTGTTTTATACTTTTGTCATTCCATATTGCAACTTTGGCAATACCTTGAAATCTTTTTTATCAACAATTTACTACCGTTTAATGAGTTTAAGGATTTAATTGTTATATTTTATAGTTTAGATATCAATTTACTAAACCATGTAAAGTTCAGGCGGTTGTGAAGCTATAAATTCAAAACAATATAATATATAAATCTCTTCTATATAATAAGTGTGTAGATAACAGAAATTCTTGGTTTTAACGGTTTTTTATTTTTTCGTTAAATTTAACGGAATATTCTTATATATAACAAAATATTCTTATGTTTAACGGTAAATTGTAAACATGATTTAAACTTCAATCAAATTAAATAAATAAATAATTAAACAGTTTAAAATATGATTGTACACCCTGAGAATCAGCACGTATCTTGTTGAGACAGCTCGGGTACTGCGAGCTGATAAAATGTTGTAATCGATGCACCACATGTTCACCTCTCATCCGAGAACATTTTGTGCCACCCTTTATACAAATAGCTTGAGCTATTGAGACATTTAGCAACCTATCACCTGGAACCATTTTGTGTAGTATGGAATCAAAAGGCACGAGCTAACATCACGTTAAACTCGTGGTAGGCCCAAGGTCTGACGTACCTCAGGGTCTTTATAAAGTTGAATACGCGATATAAATGTGGATAAAACAGACATCACGTGTCTGTTTTATTCCTGAATTCTCGGATACGCAATATAAATGTCCGTGATCAGACACCACACGCCCGATTGAGGCCATGCGGCCCATTACCTTTTTTATCTATTGATTAGACCACACTTCAGTGTAAAATTTAGATATTAATCATCAATGTCGCAGAAATGATGTGAAAGATTAAGAGATCACGGGATGACCCCAATACCTACCCAGAGATCATTCTCCTATAAATACCAGGATCTTGGGTAGTGCAAGGGGTTGGATTCTTTCTGTAATGCAAACACTCTGTAAAATAGAGAGAAGTTTATAGCAATAATATCGACTCGTGGACTAGGGGGATTTTAACATCCGAACCACGTAAAAGGGAGTGATCATTTTCTTTCCAGCTAATTGCCAACATCCTTGAGCATTATCATTTTCTTAGTACGGTTTATCATTAAGCCCTAATCCATCCCAATTATTCATATAATTGACTGTTGGTTAAAAACCGCGTCAACAGTTTGGTGCTTTCATTGAGAGGATTTAGATTAGTGCTATCGCAAAAAGTTTATCATGGTGGTCACTTGTTCAACGCATGGTAACGAAACGGATCGGCATGGTGGGCAAGAGGCTCACCATACGGCTACGTCCAACGAACAAAACCCAAAGATTTAGCAACGATCGGGGAAACAGCCGATGGGCCATGACGACATCGGAAGTTCAGCGCCCCTACCGCCAAATCCGAACCCGGGTTACCTGACGGCGGTGGAGATGGAAAACATGTAGTTGAGGAGCCATCTAGCCAAAGAAAATAAGCAAATCGAGGAAGTCTTGGCCCGGTTACCCCCTCTTTCGACCGACGTTAATGTCGGAAAGAGGCAGAGCAGGACTCACAAGTGTTATATTATGTTATAATATAATGTAAAATTATATTATATTATAATATAATGTTTTAGATTAAATAAATGTGACAAAGTGTGTCACATATTGTAACATATAATAGAGAGTTACAATATTTAGATATATGAGATATATCCAAATAATGTAACATATTTGGTGTTACAAATTTGTAACTTCCAAATATTACCCTTTATTGTGTAAATTGTTGTTACACAATATTGAGATGAATTTCATAAAACCATATGTGATATGGCTGTTAGAGATATGATTTTAACCCCAATAATGTGTTTTGGGAGTTACAAAATCATTTGGGAGGGTTTGGAACCGTTTGGAAAAACAGCACAATTTTTGTGCTGAATTTGGTCAGTGGCCGCGGCCTGTGGGTCAGAGACCAGTGGCCGCGGCCACAGGCCAAAAATGACCAAATTTTTAGTTTTTTCAATATTTGTTGAATGGCTCAAAAAACCCAAATAACTCCCAAATCTCTTTTTTAATTCCATATTAATCCAATTAAACATTGGTAACAGCCATGGAGGTTGGTGGAATTTGAAATTCAAAGGGTGTCTCTAAACTCTATAAATAGGAGCCTATAGCTCACTTGTAAGACACAATTTTTCTATCCATAAGAGCAATTGGCTAGAAACACCTTGAGGCTTGATAATTCCATAAAGCTTTTCCAATATCTGAGAGAGATCCCTTAGTGCTTGAGTTAGGGGGAAATAAGCTTTTGGACAAAGGTTTTAAACCTTGTTCAAGTTGGTGATCACCAATCCTCTTCACTTAGGTTGTGTAAGTGAGAGTGTGTTTGTGTTTCTGTTTGTAACGCCCTGGTTGCCCCAGAACAGTTACGGTGAATGGTGGACCGAAAATTTGACTCGCTACCCGAGTCCTTTGGTCAAAAACGTGCTCTAAGTGTAATTAACAGGTTAAGGTATAAAACCAATAAAAAGGAAATGGAGATTTTCATTACAAACTGCTCTGCAGAGCTAAACAAAACGTTTACAAGCTGTTCTCAGTACAAAATGGACACTATTGTTTAAAATTTACAATCCCGCCGACCTAAGCGGCAAAAATAGGGTAAACCCCCTAGTTCCTCTGAGAACTCCTTGGTCGTGGTGGTCAAGCGGCCGCATATGTACACATCACCACATCAGCTCTCCACTCAAGGCTAGGTGAGCTTTTCTTTCCCTTTACCTGCACCACATAACACCCATGAGCCAAAGCCCAGCAAGAAAACATAACACTTTACATGAACATTATCAAATGATTATCATTATAATCACACTGAGCATAGAGCTTCAAACAAATGAGTGAACATCACATGAGGTCCTGATAAACCATACTGAGTGACTGACAGGCAAGTCACTAATCCAAATGGAAGAGTGGCTGCTAGGTAAGCTACTAACCTTCAACAGGTTCTGGTAAACCATACTGAGTGACTGACAAGCATGTCACTATTTCAAGTGGGAGAGTGGCTGCTAAGTAAGCCACTAGCCTCCAAGCACTTATTTCATTCATCGACCCTCGGGGTCGGTCTGGCATTAATGCTCTTTGAGTCATTCAATGCTGATAGTCGATTAGATCTAATCTTTGTTGGCTTGCGTTAAAACGCTAAGGTCGTCCTGACTAATGAGTCAGTTCAACGTGACCAGTGCCCAGTACCACTGCCGAACCTGACTAATAAGTCACAGCTTCACAGTTGATACTAGCACCTTTGCCAAATCTGACTAATGAGTCAGTACCATGCACAAGTGAGCAACATATGCTAAACATTCTATATTCAATCCATGTCCATATTTACACAACCAGCATGCCTCATGAATATCCATGCATGTCACATTTAGGGTGCAGTTTTCTTACCTCTGGTTTGAGCTAGAATGATTAAAATAACGACCCCTGAGAACGATCAACCTTTAGACTCCTTAGCGGTTACCTAATCATAACCAATTAGAAACCATTAATAAAATAAATCAATGA
Organism: Humulus lupulus; assembly: GCF_963169125.1. Taxonomy (NCBI): domain Eukaryota; kingdom Viridiplantae; phylum Streptophyta; class Magnoliopsida; order Rosales; family Cannabaceae; genus Humulus; species Humulus lupulus. The sequence continues at coordinate 274,668,318 of NC_084795.1, read as the reverse complement.
ATGGTTCACAAACTAAACCACACTCCCGGGACCAATCCCCCACTCTCGGGACTCTCAAACTACCCAAAAGGGCCAAAGGAACCAACCCCCGAACCTTAAAAACCATCCCGAACCCTAAAAACAACACATCCTGAAACTGACCTAGCGCCTAGGCACCACCCACCAGCGCTGGGGCGCTGTCCCAGAAACAGAGAGGGCTGCTCTCTGCCTTGAATAGCGCTGGGGCGCTAGGACTGGCGCTGGGGCGCCAGCTTCAGACCATCAGCAACACTGAAACTCCCTCCTTGTGATTCCTCTTGAAACCAACCTTCCAAACACATCCCAAACCTTACCAAAACATCCAATTCAACCCCTAAACCACATCTACATCACCTCCTCACCAAAACCCAATCACACACACACACACAAACTCCCCTTGATTCCAACTTTCCACATCAAAATCTAGAGCTGAAAACTATAAGAAAAAAGAGTAACACCTGAAATTCAAAGACAATTCCTTACCTCCAACTGGTTTTGAATCCTCTTAAGATGATGAACTAAGTCCACAACCTCCAAGCTTTGATTTCCTAGCTTGCTACCTCAACTTGGGACCAAAAACCTCAAGGAATGATAGAGAGAAATGGATGTACGGGAAGGTGAAGAAGCTGCTCTGTTTTTGTTCTACATCCTTCTACAGCCACTTGAAACATATATAATCCAAGCAAAATGACCTTAATACCCCTAGGTCATTTAAAGCTTCTAATGTCTCCCCAAGGGTAAAATCGTCATCTTTCACCTATTTCGTTAATCATAATTAACGCTCTCCAATTCCCGCTATTCTCGAAATTCCCAAACACCAATAATTCATGTCCCGTTACACTTTTACTCCCGGCAACGTTCTAATCATTAAAACATCCCGAGACTCACCCCGAGCCTCGAACTTAATCCCGTTATGACTAAACCGCTACTTAAATACTTAAAGATCGTCTCATGCCGAATAGCTCGAACAAATCCACATTATAATGTGGTCTTAACAATATATCACCAACATGCATCCAAATAAACAATTTACCATCAACGGGCCAAATTACCATCATAGCCCTGTAATTAAAAATATGGACTCACATGCATGCATTTCACATCATATCATAATATAGTCAACATATACATGCATTTGATCAATTAATAACACAATTAAGCAAGTATGGCCCTCCCGACCTACTATTCATGCAGTTAAACACATCGGAGAATTCGGGGCATTACACTGTTTTTCTTTTTATTCTACTTGCTTTTCTTCTTATTTCTCTTGTTCTATTTACTTGTATATTTTGTTTAAGAGTTGTAATCTTTTCATTTGGTCTAAACACTTTATTTTACTTGTAATCTTTTGCTTAGAGTTGTATTTTCACTATTCTCTTCTTCATCATCATCTTCTTCCTTTCTTTAGTTTATTTGTATTTTCAGTTATAGAGTTGTAACCTTATTTAATCAATCCATATTTACTTGTAATATTATTGCATAGAGTTGTAATATTATAATCATTTCCATTGAGGCAAAACAATATTTTCCTAACATTCAAAAGCTTAACCCTTTTTTGTTTCAATGGAAGGGGAAACCATCAAGATCATGAACCAAGACCTAGTGAGATTGGGTAGGTTTGATGGATCCAATTTTACTAGGTGGCAAGACAAGGTGAGGTTTCTTTTAACCACTCTCAAAGTCGCCTACATCCTTGAGTCTTCCTTGGCTCCTCTAGCCGAGCCATCCGACAAAGACACTCCCGAGGAGGTGGAGAAGAGAAGGAAGAGGGAGGAGGACAACCTTCTTTGCAGGGGTCATATCCTCAACGCCTTATCCGATAGGCTCTATGACCTCTACACCGAGACCAAATCGGCCAAGGAGATTTGGGATGCACTTGAGAAAAAGTTCAAGGCGGAAGAGGAAGGTACCAAATTTTTTTTGATATCTCAATACTTTGATTTCAAATTTTTTGGTGATAAACCTATTCTTCCTCAAATACATGAATTGCAAATTATAGTTAATAAATTGAAAGTGTTAAAGATTGAGCTTCCCGAGGCCTTTCAAGTTTGTGCTATTATGGCTAAATTACCACCAACTTGGAAGAGCTATAGGAAATGAATCCTTCATAAAAATGAGGATTATTCTTTGGAGGAAATCCAAAAACATATTCGAATCAAAGAGGAATCGATATGTAGAGATAAACTTGTGGAGGGGTCTAATGGAGAGACTTCCAAAGCAAATGCGGTGTCACAACCAAAACATCCCAAAAACAAAGGGAAAAAGGGTAACGAGAAACCTTTGGGTCCAAAAACCAACCCAAACAAGTTTAAGGGCGAGAAAGGTCCTTGCTTCGTGTGTGGGAAAAATGGTCACTATGCTAGAGAGTGTAGACATAGAAAAGACCAACAAGGACCTAAGGTGAACGCAACTCAAGAGGAAAACATAGTTGCTACCCTTAGTGAGGTGAATGCGCTCCAAGGCAAGGTGAAAGGGTGGTGGTATGATACATGTGCCACCATCCATGTCACCTATGACAAATCATTGTTCAAGACCTTTGAAGAGTCAAAGGGCAACCATGAGATACAAATGGGCAATGAGGGCAAATCCAAGGTACTTGGCAAATGTACTATTGATGTCTACTTCACCTCAGGCAAGAAAGTCACATTAGTGAATGTACTTTATGTTCTCGAAATGAGTAGAAACTTGGTAAGTGGTGATTTGCTTGGCAAGCCCGGCGTTAAAGCCGTTTTTGAGTATGGTAAACTTATACTTACCAAATCAAATGTATTTTTGGGAAAGGGGTACTCTTGTGAGGGTATTGTTAAATTTTGCACCAATGATGTAACTTTTAATATTATCAATAAAATTGCTAATTCCGCCTATATTGTTGAGTATGATTCATTGTTTTTGTGGCATCTTAGACTATCGCATATAGGTTTTTCTACCATGAAAAGAGTAGTAAAATGTGGTATGATTGCATGCAATATTAAAAACTATGGTAAATGTGAAACATGTGTTAAGGCGAAAATGATTAAGAAACCATTTCCTAGTGTAGAAAGATCATCTAATTTACAAGATTTAATCCATAGTGATCTTTGTGAATTAAATGGTGTTTTAACTAGAGGTGGTAAAAGGTATTTTCTTACTTTTATAGATGATTTTAGTAGATATACCTATGTGTTTCTTTTAAAGCATAAAGATGAGACTTTTGATGCTTTTAAATTGTATAAATTAGAAGTTGAAAACCAACTAAATAAAAAGATTAAGGTGCTAAGAAGTGATAGAAGAGGAGAGTACTTCTCTAATGAATTCAATACATTTTGTGAAGAAAGTGGTATAATTCATGAGTGCACTGCACCTTATACACCACAACACAATGGTGTTGCCGAAAGGAAAAATAGGACTTATCTAGAGATGATAAATTCTATGTTGGTGTTTTCCAAGTTGAACTTCAACTTATGGGGTGAAGAGCTTTTAAACTGCTTGTCACATTCTTAATCGAATACCGATGAAGAAAAATGAGATATCTCCATATAAGTTATGGAAAGGAAGAAAACCCAACATAGGGTACTTCAAAGTGTGGGAGTGTCTTGCATATTTCAAGAAAACCGAATCTAATAGAAAAAAGTTAGGTTCAAGAGCCATAAAGTGTGCCTTTGTTGGTTATGCCAACAATAGTAAAGCTTATAGGCTTTTAGACTTAGAGTCTAATATTGTGATTGAATCTAGAGAAGTTGAATTCTTTGAGAACATGTTAAGTGACAACAATTCTCAAAATTCAACATCTCTAAAGGAGAATATGTTATATGAGAACAATTCTCAAGCTTCTACATCCAAAGTTGATTCTCAAGAGGAGAATTCTCAAAAGGATGTAAAGCAACCCTTTGAACCTAGAAGAAGTCAAAGGCTTAAAAGTCTAGTAGTGGATGAGATAGATCCTCAACGAATTTTGTTCTGCATGGTAGAAGGAAATAGAGAGGAAGTCCTTAGGAAAATTCCTATTGTACTTCTCGTTGAGGATGATCCTAAGACTTATAGAGAAGCTATGCAATCGAGAGATAGTGCATTTTGGAAAGAAGCCATCAATGATGAGATGGATTCCATTCTTTCCAATAACACTTGGGAATTGGTAGACCTCCCACCGGGGTCTAAGCCAATTGGGTGTAAGTGGGTATTTAGGAGAAAATACCACACTGACGGCACTATCCAAACCTTTAAAGCTAGATTAGTAGCCAAAGGGTTTAGGCAAAAAGAGGGTATCGATTATTTCGATGTCTATGCGCCTGTTGCAATAACAACTTCTATAAGAATTTTATTCGCTCTAGCTTCTATACACAACTTGTATGTTAATCAAATGGATGTCAAAACGACATTCCTTAATGGTGACCTCAATGAAGAGGTCTATATGGAACAACCCGAAGGGTTTGTCCTACCAAAATATGAACATAAAGTGTGTAGACTTGTAAAATCCTTATATGGATTGAAACAAGCTCCTAAGCAGTGGAATGAGAAATTTGATCAAGCCATCATGTCTAATGGGTTTAGACATAACTATGGAGACAAGTGTTTGTATTCCAAAACTTGTAAGGGATACGTGATCATTGTTTTCTTATATGTGGATGACATGCTTATTTTAAGTAATAACATGAAAGGGATAGATGAAACGAAGAGGTTTCTATCATCAACCTTCAAGATGAAAGATCTTGGAGAAGTTGATACCATACTCGGTATCAAAGTAACGAAACATAGTGGGGGTTTTGCGTTAGGGCAAGCCCACTATGTTGAGAAAGTATTGAACAAATTTAACCATCTCAAGGTTAAAGATGCCAATACTCCATTCGATCATAGTGTAAAACTAGAGAAGAATGAAGGAAGAGTGGTGGCTCAATTGGAGTACGCTAGTGCTATAGGGAGTCTAATGTACGCTGTCCAGTGCTCTAGACCTGATATAGCATTTGCGGTAAGTAAACTTAGTAGGTTTACAAGTAATCCAAGTGTGGATCACTGGAAGGCAATTGGAAGAGTCCTAGGTTATCTTAAGAAATCCAAAGGACTAAGCCTTCACTACTCCAAATTTCCTTTAATTTTAGAAGGATATACAGATGCAAGTTGGATATCCAATCTTGGGGACAACTTGTCCACAACTAGTTGTGTATTTACACTTGGTGGAGGTGCAATTTCTTGGGGTTCCAAGAACCAAACCTGTATATCTCATTCCACTATGGAAGCAAAGTTCATAGCTCTAGCTGCTACCGGCAAAGAGGCTGAATGGTTAAGGGATCTGTTGATAGAGATTCCCCTAATCAAAGATAATGTATCTAATATATCGATACATTGTGATAGCCAAGCGACATTGGCTAGAGCATACAGCGGAGTGTATAATGGGATGTCTAGACACATTAGTCTAAGACATGGATATGTAAGAGAATTGATTCAAAGAGGAGTCATCTCAATATCCTATGTGAGAACAAGTGAAAATCTGCCAGATCCTTTCACTAAGCCACTAACGAGGAATTTAGTGGCTGCATCATCTCGAGGGATGGGACTTAAACTCCCTAAAGAGATTCACGATTGATAGTAACCTATCTTAACACTAGTTATTCAACTAGTGTTAGGTTCAATAGGTATTAACAAGTCAATCAAGTGAATATTAGTTGTACTCAAAACAAGTCCAATCTGAGATATTGAGTACTTGTGTGTTACCAAGTGGAGGGTTAAAACCGAAAGGTTTTTTAATAGAATTCAGTCTTGTAAAGGCAAGTATTTTTGGTAACAAAATACTGTAAGAATTCTACCTATATGGACCTAGGGGTGGTGCCGCCTCTCATGAGAATTGGGAGTATTCTCAAGAACGTCCATGAATGGAAAGTGCACATGGCCATTAACGGTGCAAAGCGAGACATAGAGGTCTCAAGTGAACATCGCAAAGGTGTGTGTGTTATCACCAATTTTTCATCATGAAAAGATGGTTCAATGCCTAGTGCAACCTAATTTTCGACAAATTTTGTGATAATTACACTATAGTAAAGTTCAAGTTGAAAAGCACTTTACTTTATGCACTAATGCAATGACTCATATAAGAGAGAGTTCTTATTTAATCAAGTGGGGGATATGTTATATTTCAAAATATAATGATTAATTAAATAAGTGTTACAATAGATAACTATTTAATCTTGTGGGGGAATGTTATATTATTTTATAATATAATGTAAAATTATATTATATTATAATATAATGTTTTAGATTAGATAAATGTGACAAAGTGTGTCACATATTGTAACATATAATAGAGAGTTACAATATTTAGATATATCCTAATGTAACATATTTGGTGTTACAAATTTGTAACTTCCAAATATTACCCTTTATTGTGTAAATTGTTGTTACACAATATTGAGATGAATTTCATAAAGCCATATGTGATATGGTTGTTAGAGATATGATTTTAACCTCAATAATGTGTTTTGGGAGTTACAAAATCATTTGGGAGGGTTTGGAACCGTTTGGAAAAACAGCACAATTTTTGTGCTGAATTTGGTCAGTGGCCGCGACCACCAACATTCAGTGGCCGCGGCCACTAATGTCTCTGGCCGCGGCCACAGGCCAAAACTGACCAAATTTTCAATTTTTTCAATCTTTGTTGAACGGCTCAAAAAACCCAAATAACTCCCAAATCTCTTTTTTAATTCCATATTAATCAAATTAAACATTGGTAACAGCCATGGGGGTTGGTGGAATTTGAAATTCAAAGGGTGTCTCTAAACTCTATAAATAGGAGCCTATAGCTCACTTGTAAGACACAACTTTTCTATCCATTAGAGCACTTGGCTAGAAACACCTTGAGGCTTGATAATTCCAGAAAGCTTTTCCAATATCTGAGAGAGATCCCTTAGTGCTTGAGTTAGGGGGAAATAAGCTTTTGGACAAAGGTTTTAAACCTTGTTCAAGTTGGTGATCCCCAATCCTCTTCACTTAGGTTGTGTAAGTGAGAGTTTGTTTGTGTTTCTGTTCTTCTTTTTATTCTACTTGCTTTTCTTCTTATTTCCCTTGTTCTATTTACTTGTATATTTTGTTTAAGAGTTGTAATCTTTTCAATTGGTCTAAACACTTTATTTTACTTGTAATCTTTTGCTTAGAGTTGTATTCTCACTATTCTCTTCTTCATCATCATCATCTTCCTTTCTTTAGTTTATTTGTATTTTCAGTTATAGAGTTGTAACCTTATTTAATCAATCCATACTTACGTGTAATATTATTGCATAGAGTTGTAATATTATAATCATTTCCATTGAGGCAAAACAATATTTTCCTAACAACAAATCCCACCGGAATAGTCGGCCCTGGCCCAGTCGATCGGTTAGAACCTTAACCTCGAGTTCTGCGCCCACGTCGCACCATCACCAGGATACTATGTTTGATGATTTTCCTAGGGACCATCAACGAGTCAGCCGGTCAGTCAGAACTTCAACCCCAAGTTCGGCTCCACCATTGAGTGCACCCAGGAGAGCTCGTGACGGTTCAAGAAGGAGATTTGGGGGGAGCTCGCGTAGCCAACCTGCTTCGGCTAGCCCCTCGCGCATTAATCGGATCGCCAGACGCAGAGGGCTGGAGGCGCTGGAGCAGAGAGACCGCGGGATAGTTTGGTCTGACCTTACCGAACTAGAATTGCATCACCGATCAGACATCCTCCTTCGCTGATAAGATATCCATCTCCTCCTCATCCTGCCCGAGACATTCCTACATACGGAAACAACAGGAGGAATCTTCCTCCCGCTGTTCCTGCTCATCCCCCGCGAGTACACGGAAATGTCCCAAATCCTCACCCTTGGCAGCAGGCTCTGAGCTTTTCTAATGGGAGTTATTGGACCGAAAGCCACCAAAGTGGCAGATCTGGTGGAGACCTGAGAAATCATATGAGTTCGGCACAAAGCCCTCGAGCTGCCCCGCGGACCAACCTTCGAGTTCGCCTCAACTTGCAGAGGGGAGATCCGACCAGAAATGAAAGTCATGCTCGCCGAGAAGATAATCCTTCCAAAATACGTGACAACAGGAATGTCCCACCAAACCAAGCCCAAGCTTAGAGGGACAATAACCCGCCTAACACGTACATTGGGACGGGAGCTGTTGAACAGCTCCAAAACAACCAAGGGATCAAAGACCAAACCCTTGAAAGGTTAACTCAGATGGAGGAGCTAATGAAGAGGCTCCTATCAGAGAAGGGAAAAGACGAATACAACTCGGGGGACGAGCTCGAGCTTTTTTCCCCCAACATCGCAGCAACGGCGTACCTGCCGGGTTTCAGGATGCCCCATCTATCCAAATTCGATGGAGACGAAGATCCGTCGGATCACTTGGGGATGTTCAACACCTTGATGATGGCCCATAATATCGGGTCCGAGCAAAGATGCTTGATATTCCCTTCGACTCTGATCGGGCCAGCTAGGCAGTGGTTTAAGCAATACAAGAAACTTTCTATCAGCTCATGGAAAAATTTCTCTGCCGATTTCAAGAGGGCATTTCGAGCCTCTCAAGTAGTTTGCGTCAAGGCAGACTCCCTGGAAAACGTAAAGCAACAGCACAGAGAACCCTTAAAAGCTTATCTGAGCAGGTTTGCCAACGTTGCGGTCCAAGCTAGAGATGCGGATGACATTTCTAGACTCATGGCTATGAGAACTGGAATACTTGTTGGGGGCGATCTGTAGAAAGAAATCCAGAGGAAGGGTGTTAGCACCGTGGATGAATTCCTGAACAAGGCCCAGAGATGGATAAACTTGGAAGAAGCACGAGCGTTGGTCGCAGGAACCGGCCATGTCCCTAACTAGCCTGCTGAAGCGGAAACAGACATCGTAACAATGACTCAAACCGTTCCCTAGAATAACCAGGGGGTCGGAAACAAGAGAAAGGGAAGTGGTGAGGGCGCCCAGAATGGTCCTAAGAAAAACAAGCACGTGGAGAAGTTCAAACCAGTCTACGTGACTTATGCCAACCTCACGGATACTAGAGAATGTATTTTTCTGGCAAATTCTGCTCTCCTTGGAAAAAGCCGTAGCCTTTGAAAAATCAAAGGGAAAAAATGGACCCTTCCAAATTTTGTCAATTCCACAACGAAATTGGCCACAACACAGACGGTTGCAGGCATTTTAAGGATGAGATCGAGACGCTCATCTGGGCCAGGCCCTTGGCCCAGTATGCGCGGAATCGAGTCCCTTCCAGTCATCCCATTGGGAAAAGCACTCAACAAGCTCCGGAGGCTCCTATGAATCAGCCCGGGGCCCAGGTAAATCAGGATACCCCTCCTCCCATAGTAGAGGGAGAGATAACCACCATCTCCGGAGGCCCTCATCTAGCAGGCATGAGCAGAGGTGCCCAAAAGAGATACATCAATGAACTAAGGTCTCATAACGGAGTTGAGTTTATCCCGGAGCAGCATCTGCTAAACAACATCGATTGGAAAGACAGCCAATCAGTTTTACCGAAGAAGATGCTATTCATGTCCAGTTCATGAACAACGATCCTCTAGTTATTACCACCCAGCTCGCCAATCAGAGAGTTAGAAGGATATTAGTTGATGATGGAAGTGCGGTGAACCTGTTGTTTCGGTCCACGCTAGAAAAAATGGGATTGTCTGTAACCGAGCAGAAGGCCACCTCCATGATGTTGTTAGGAAAAATTGTTTTGCCTCAATGGAAATGATAATATTATAACTCTATGCAATAATATTACAAATAAATATAGATTGATTAAATAAGGTTACAACTCTATAACTAAAAATTACAAATAAACAAAGAAAATGAAGAAGATGATGATGAAGAAGAGAATAGTGAGAATACAACTCAAAGCAAAGGATTACAAGTAAAATAAAGTGTTTAGACCAAAAGAAAAGATTACAACTCTTAAACAAAATATACAAGTAAATAGAACAAGAGAATAAGAAGAAAAGCAATAGAGTAAAAAGAAGAATAGAAACACAAGCAAACTCTCACTTACACAACCTAAGTGAAGAGGGTTGGGGATCACCAACTTGAACAAGGTTTAAAACCTTTGTCCAAAAGCTTATTTCCCCCTAACTCAAGCACTAAGGGATCTCTCTCAGATATTGGAAAAGCTTTATGGAATTATCAAGCCTCAAGGTGTTTCTAGCCAAGTGCTCTAATGGATAGAAATGTTGTGTCTTACAAGTGAGCTATAAGCTCATATTTATAGAGTTTAGAGACACCCTTTGAATTTCAAATTCTACCAACTCCCATGGCTGTTACCAATGTTTAATTGGATTAATATGGAATTAAAAAAGAGATTAGGGAGTTATTTGGGTTTTTTGAGCCGTTCAACAAAGAATGACAAAACTGAAAAATTGGTCAGTTTTTGGCCTGTGGCCGCGACCACTAGTCTCTGTCCCACAGGCCGCGACCACCAACATTTAGTGGCCGCGGCCACCGACCAATTTCAGCACTTAAAAATGTGCTGTTTTTCCAAACGGTTCCAAACCCTCCCAAATGACTTTGTAACTCCCACAACACATTATTGGGGTTAAAATCATATCTCTAACAGCCATATCACATATGGCTTTATGAAATTCATCTCAATATTGTGTAACAACAATTTATACAATAAAGGGTAATATTTTGAAGTTACAAATTTGTAACACCAAATATGTTATATTATTTGGATATATCTCATATATCTAAATATTGTAACTCTCTATTATATGTTACAAAATGTGACACTCTTTGTCACATTTATTTAATCTAAAACATTATATTATAATATGATATAATTTTACATTATATTATAAAATAATATAACAGATGTTGTATGGTTTTTCTGGAGAAGGATAAGCAGCGATAGGAACAATCGAGTTAGTAATAGCCTTGGGTGAGGGACCCCGAACCGTTTCCAAGCTCCTCGAATTTGTGGTCATCGATTGTCCCACCGCATACAACGCAATTTTGGGTCAGCCTACGCGGATGGCATTCGAAGTCATTACTTCTATCCGCCACCTCGTAGTCAAATTCCCCTATTCTACGGGGATATGTACGACCTGAGGCGATCAGCTCACTGTCAAGGAATGCTATAGCATTTCCATGAAGGGAAAGTCACAACTCGGGCAGCAGACGATGGCCATCCAGGGTGGGAGCGAGGAATCCCCGGAATTGAGGGATAGCCCTAGGATAGAAGAACCTCAGCAAGTCGATGGCGTAGGTACCACCCTGAGTGGTGATATCGACCCAAGAATAGGCGAAGAGAGATTTGAGCTCCAGGCTATCGAAGAGCTCGAAGAGGTAAACATCGATCCTAAAAACCCTTCAAGGGTGGTTAGGCTCGGGAAAAACCTTGGCAACGAGAGAAAGGCAGCTGCTGAGATTTCTACAAGGAAATCTAGACATTTTCGCCTGGGCTCATGAAGACATGGTAGGGATCAGCTCGAGCGTCATCATGCATACCCTTAACCTGGACAAAAGCATGCTTGCAAAGTCCTAGAAACAAAGGCATCTTGGCACGACCCGAGCTGCAGCCCTGGAAGAGGAAGTAGCTCGACTTTTAAAATGGGGATTTATTCGCAAAGAAAAATACCCGATTTGGGTCGCCAATCTTGTTCTGGTTCCAAAACCTAACGGAAAGTGACGGACCTGTATCAACTTCTCGACCTGAATAAAGCATGTCCCAAGGATTACTTCCCCTTGCCAAGAATTGATCAATTAGTGGATGCCATGGTGGGACACGAGCTCATGTCCTTCATGGATGCATACTCTGGTTATAACCAGATCACTATGAATCCCACGGACCAGGAAAATACAAGATTCATGACTCCAACCAATGTCTATTGTTATAAAGCCATGCCCTTCGGGTTAAAGAACGCAGAAGCTACGTATCAGACATTGATTAACAGAATGTTCGCTAATCATATCGGGAAAAACATGGAAGTGTATGTTGATGACATGTTGGTCAAGTAAAAAACTGCCGATAACCATGTTCCTAATCTGAGGGAGTGTTTTGAGATCCTAAGGAAGTATGGTATGAGGCTGAATCCCCAAAAATGTACCTTCGGGGTGGCATCGGGAAAATTTATGGGGTTCATAGTCAACACTAGAGTGATAGAGGCGAACCCTGACAAAATCAGATCGCTGCTCGAAATGCCACCGCCCAGGTCGCAAAAAGACGTCTAGAGTCTGACAGGAAGAGTGGCAGTCCTTAATCGGTTTATTTCCAAGTCTACTGACAAGTGTTTGCCATTCTATAACCTGATCCGGGGGAACAAAAAGTTTGAATGGACCGAAGAGTGCAAACGAGCCTTCCTCGATCTAAAAACGCATTTAGCCAAGCCATCGGTGTTGTCTAAACCAACAGCAGGAGAGCCTCTTTTTCTTTACTTAGCTGTTACGGAAGATGTGGCTGGTGCCGTGCTGGTCCGGGAAGAGGACCAAGTTCAAAAGCCAGTCTATTACATTAGCAAAAGACTTCTCGGAGCTGAATCGCAGTATCCTTTGATGGAAAAGATGGCTTTCTGCCTTATCATGGCCTCCATAAAGCTTAGGTCGTACTTCCAGTCCCATTCAATCCACGTCATGACCGATCAACCTTTAAGGCAGGTACTGCAGAAACCTGAGGCATCGGGACATCTTTTGAAATGGGCTATCGAGCTCAGTCAATTTGAAATATTGTACGTACTATGGACAGCAATCAAAAGCCAAGGTCTGCCTGATTTCATGGCTGAATGCACTGGATTCCAAGAAGAACTTGTGGGGGAACCGGTGCAAGCCTTGTGGAGAGTCTTTGTGGATAGTTCATCTAACGAAAACGAGTTCGGAGCTGGAATCATTTTGATATCCCCAGAGGGGCATCATTTCCACTCCGCGTTACGATTCAAATTTGAGGCGTCCAACAACGAGGCCGAATACGAAGCTATATTAGTTGAACTTAGAGTAGCAAAGGAGTTGAAGGCCAGGGCCGTCCAGTGCTACAGCGATTCCCAGCTCGTGGTAAACTAAGTATTAGGGGAATACCAAGCGCGGGGAACCAAGATGGCGGTCTATCTGGCCAAGGTGAAGACAGAGCTGTCTGAATTTGAATACAACCTAGTCGAGCAAATCCCTTGGGAGCAGAATGCCAATGCTGATGCTCTAGCAAGACTCGCCACCTCAAAGGAGGCCGAAACCTTGAGATTGATACCGGTGGAATTCTTGGAAAGACCAAGCGTGGTGGAAAGCACAAGGGAGGTCGAGATGATAGACACCAGGCAAACCTGGATGACTCCCATAGTCGAATACCTTACAACAGGGAAGTTATCCGATGAGCGAAATGACGCGAGGAAGATACTCTATCAAGCTCCGAGGTATACAATCATAGACGGAACGTTGTACCGGCGTGGCCTTTCCCTGCCTCTTCTGCGATGCGTTCTGTCGAAGGAGGCTAAAACTATTTTGCAGGAGGTGCATGAAGGCTTTTGTGGAGATCACGTTGGGGGGCAAAACCTGGCCTTAAAAATATTGGGGCAAGGATATTATTGGCCCACTCTATCAAAGGACTCAATTTCCTACGCCCGAAAGTGTGATAAAAGCCAACGGTTTGCTATGATCGCCCGAGCTCCACCAGTCAAGCTGAAGATGATCTCGTCCCCATGGCCGTTTGCGGTCTGGGAATTAATTTAATTGGAGCCTACCCACGGAAAAAGGAGGAGTTCGCTATGCAGTCGTGGCCATTGACTATTTCACGAAGTGGGCAGAAGCAGAGCCCCTGGCAACAATGACGTCAAAAAGAGTCATCGATTTTGTGGTTAAGAATATCGTCTGCCGGTTCGGACTGCCAAAGAAGATCGTATCAGATAATTGGCGATGCCAGCATAATCCAAGAAACTCTTAAAATAATCCATTTGGGGCAGTAAGGCCCCAACCCTCATGTGCTCGCGACTTTAAGCCGCTAGCTTGACCTTCCTGTCGAGATTATCGTTGTCAGAAGCATAGCAACTGTAACGACCCAAATTCCCTAATGTGGCTTAATGCTAGGATTAAGGGGCCAGGAGGGCCATAAATGATTTATTATGCAATTATGTGATTAAATGCATGATTATATGATGATATGATGATAATTGCATGCTTATGGGTCCACTTCTTATTAGAAGGGTATTTTCGTAATTTTGACCTGTTAAAAGCATAATTTTATATTTATGTCCATGTTTGTGATTTATGGGTAAGACCACATTATTATGTGGATATGTTCGAGCTATTCGACATGAGACGATCCTAAAATGCAAGTTTGCGGTTTTGTCATAACGGGGTCAATTATTGGGATATTGGGTAATGAGAATGATTATTTGATTATATATTGGGAGCTAGTGAGATCAAGAGAAAATTCTGGGAATTTTGACTATTTGATCCCCGGGGGTGTTTTCGGGACCCCGAGCATTAGGATTTACTTAAGGTTACTTAAGCTTGAAGTAACATGCCAGAAGGAAAATACGTTCAAGCCCTTTTTCTCCTTTTCTCTTTCTCCCGTTATTCCTTTTTACTGTTCGTCTCTTTTTCAAAGGAAACTTGAGTTTAGGACTCGGATTCAAGCGAGGACCTAGTTATAGCAATTCTAGGGAAGATTAGAAGCTTTTTAACCGGAGGATTTAGCGAGAAATGACTCAATTAGAGGTAATCCAAGCTTTAAGTCTTGAGTTTTCAAGTTTCTAAGCTTTGAATTGGATTTTATATGTTGATGAGTTTTTGAGTTGTTTAAGCCTCAAGTTTTGATGGTTTTGGATCATTGGAATGTTTTGGAACTTTAATTTTGGGATTTGGATATGTTTGGATAGGTTTTTGGAGGATTTTAAAAGGGGAAAAACAAAGGTTTTGGCTGAGTTCTAGGTGGGGCCGCAACCTTGTTCTTGGGCGCCGCGGCCCAAGCTTAGTGAAGAAGAGAGGTGAGGCTGATGAGCGTTGGGGCCGCGTTGCCTAAGAGGCAGGCCGCAGTGTGTGGTGCAGGAAATTTGTAGCTGGCACCTTTGTTTGGAGGCGGGCCGCAACTCAGAGGTGTGGGGTCGCAGTGCTTAAGGGCATTTTGGCTAGAATTGTGTTTTAATCATGGGAACTCTAACCTAAGGCCTAGGGATCGTTCCTACTACCCAGTTTAGTAGGATTCGACGTCTCGGAGGCTAGGTCTTGGTCCGGGAACTTTTTATTACTCATTTTATTGATGGGATTTTGTATTTGGTTATGATTAGGTGACCGCTAGGGACTTAAGGACTGGTCGTTCTCAAGGGTTGTTCTTTTATTATTTCACGCTCGAACCAGAGGTAAGAAAATTGCACCCAGTATGTGACATGCATGGTTATTGATGAGGCATGTTGAGTGCTCTATATATGGACATTGATTGCATAGTAAATGCATAGCAGCTTTTCTTATCTGTGTATGGCACTGACTTATTAGTCAGAGAACAACAATGGTGTTTAGTATTGATCGTGAAGCTGTGACTTATCAGTCAAGTTTAGCGGTGATACTAAGCACTGGTCGTATGGTATTGGCTTAAGAATCAAGAACGACATTAATGTGTTTAACACAGGCCGAAATGACTAGATCTAATCAACATGAGCATAAAATGCTTGACTGACCCCCAAGGTCGAAGAAAACTAAAGCACTTGTCTGGTTTAAAGACTAGTTACTTAGAGCCAGGGCCAAAAGGCTCAGGTGACTGAAACATCGCATGGCTTAGGGTGCAGAGCCCCAGAGATAGACTTATTATTCATCTATTCAGGGAGTGGATCCATAGAGATAGACTTAATAGTTATCTATTCAGGGAGCAGATCCCCGGAGATAGACTTAATAATCATCTATTTAGGGAGAAAATCCCTAGAGACAGACTTATAAGTCATCTATTCAGGGAGCAGACCCTCAGAGATAGACTTATTAGTCATCTATTTAGGGAGCAGATCCCCAGAGATAGACTTATTAGTCATCTATGCAGGGCTGCAAGCCCCAGAATGATTACCAGAATCATTTATTGATATTACATACATGCAGTAATAAGTTTTCTTGTTGAGCCTTGGCTCATGGGTGCTATGTGGTGAGGGTAAAGGAAAAGAAAAGCTCACCCAACCTTGAGTGGAGAGCATAGGTGAGGATGTGTACATATGCAACCACTTGACCACCATGGCCAAGGTGTTTCTCAGCAGAACTAGGGGTTAACCCTATTTTTGCCGCTTAGGTCGGCAGGTTGTAATTTTTATACTGTAATGGCCATTTTGAATTGTAAATAACTTTGTAAACACTTTTATGGGCACATGTACAATTTAATGTTTTAAATAAAATATATCCATTACTTTTAATCAAGATTTTCACCCTGGCCTATTAATGACACTTAGATGCACATTTATAACTAAATGACTCGTTTAGCGAGTTAAGCCTTGTTCAAAGTCCTCAGTAACAATCCTGGAGTAACCGAGGCATTGCAGCAACTCCTTTCAATGGAGGCGGCTACCCGACACATCAATTTGCTGGATAGCTTCAGCCTGTGGTAGGCCAACAGCTTGGAGATATGGTCGGTGGAGGTGAATGAGCTCCGGTAATGCTTAGCCTTGAAAAAATCCTCATTCGAGATGGGGATTGAACGGGCTTGGGAGGTGGTTGGCTGGTTCGAAATATTCTCCATGAGGGTGAAAGAAAGCTCGCACGGAGGAAAGGCTATGGTAACCATACAGTTGGGATCTAAAGGGATTGGGCGAATCTCGAGGTCAGGATCCGGATACACAGCAACCCAAAGCCTCTTCCTTTTTCCCTCTTCGACCTCGTCAATCTAGCGTCGAAAGTGGGCTCGGATGTCCTCTCGTTCGTTCTTTTCCTTGTGCTCGTAGATTAGCTGTTGGATTCAAGTGAACGACGATTCGGGTTAAAGAGATGCTGGAAAGTAAGGAATGGCAAACTCGCGCCCCCACCGATTCTCTAAAGATTGCGACATCTAACAAGAAAGAAAAAGGCGAAGGACCATAATTTTAAAGAGTGGAAAAGTTTAAAGGTCTTGATAACTCGAGTTGCAGGCTTGAGATAACGAGATCGCCTTATTCCAGCCTAAAGGCTCGAAATGGCTAAGTTAACTTGAATGCCTACCCCGAACTATTGTAAAGTTTGGGGCATCGAGAGTGCACCCACGCAAGAGTGGGACGGATATTACCTGTTTAAAAGAATCCTGAATTTCTAGGGAAAAAATGGGCAGTTACCTGAAAAGCCTTCATTATCGGGATATGTACATTAAAACCCTAATCCAAAACCCTATTTCTTAAGCTACACGAAACTCGTATCCTAATACCCATAACCTAAAAAGGTTCCATTTTATTTGTTTTTACCAAAAATAAGTTCCTAAATCATGATTTTGATCAGTACAAATCTACACAATCAAAACTTACCTATTGCTAAAGGATTTTCAAGAATCTGGTAGAAACCAGAAAAATGTTCTTATGTACAAAAGAAACATATAAAAAAATAATGAAGCAAAGATCAGGAGACTTACACAAAGATGATCTTGGGAAAGTTGAAATCGTCGACTAAAGAAGAGGAAGTAGAAATGATCCTACGGAGCCGAAAGTGGTGAGATTGCGTTGCTTCTTCGGTTTGGAGAACATGCAAAGAAAAACTCTGGTTCCTTTTTTCTCTGGTTCGTATTTTCTGAAAATTAAAATGCAAGTGTGGAGAAAATGGGGAAGAAAGGGTATATATATATGTGTGCCAAAGTGAATAGTAAGGGTCGGATGAATCTGAGCCCTTGATTTGAGTTAAAAGGGGATCCAAAGGATCACGTTTGATTACAAAATCTGGCGGTAAAAAGGTAATAGGAAAGGATGTGCATCGGTAGGAGAGTACTCAAGTACTCTCGGTATGAAATCCCCTAGTGACACATGTCCACACTCGAGTGTGGTAGATAAGCACATTTTTCGAAGGCAAAGTTCAAAAGTCTCATTCTTAGAGGATTCCTACCAACAATTTTGAAGGGGCAAAATGTTACTCCCAAATTTCGAGAATGAATGAACAAGCCTCGAAATGTAGGCTCGAAGAAAGTAAGCTCGAAAATGACAAGTGTTGGCTGTACACTTGTATAGTGATAGGATTCCAAGCATGTTCAACTATATAACACTTGAGCATGATTTATATTGTTCGAGCTTAAGTTGCAGGCTCTAAAGCACAGATCTTCTCCGAAGAATGAGTTCGATGAAACCACTAGATGAGGAGGAGGTTGACTGGAATGACGACCTCGAAGTCTGGATCGGTCTCGAAAGTACGTCGACCTAACGATCGAGCTCAGAAATGCGT
Source organism: Humulus lupulus (assembly GCF_963169125.1). Classification (NCBI taxonomy): domain Eukaryota; kingdom Viridiplantae; phylum Streptophyta; class Magnoliopsida; order Rosales; family Cannabaceae; genus Humulus; species Humulus lupulus. Next base: position 274,650,040 of record NC_084795.1, on the reverse strand, counting down.
TTTCCATGCAGCAACTGTTAGGAAATCCCTATTCCTTAGGGATTTTTTGTTATCAGATATTAAATCCATATTATCATGAGATATTATGTAATTAATGCATTATTTTTATTTATTTCTAATTTAAATGCTTTATTGTAATTACCCAAAATAATGGGAAGATATTCTTTTTAACCAGACCTATAAATAGCCTGGAGAATTTCATTTGTATATACGCTCAATTGTATTGGAGAATACTATGTCAAATTGCTTTCTGAAAAAGCTTTGAGATGGTATTGAGAGAAATAATATCGATTCGTGGACTAGGCACATTTTAACTGCTGAACCACATAAAAAGTTCTTCAGTTCTAATATTTTTTCAAAAATATTGTTTAGTGCTCTTCATAATTAAGTTGACGAAAAACAGCGTCAATACATACTTTGAACATGGTTATTTATTTATCAATATTTGCATTTATCCTTTGAATATGGTTCTTTATTTTTCAAGATTTGCATTCATACTTTGAATATGGTTCTTGATTAATCTCTAGGGTTTGTAATATTGAATTAATTCTCATTATTCATTGTTGATTTAGAAAGTGTAAGACATTAATCCCCAACAATAAAAAATCTCTATTTCTAATTACTTTCTTTTATGTTTTGCATAATCAACAATTTGGGAAATGTGTTTATCTTCTACAATCTTCAAATCCTTACTTCAATATTTGGTTTGTGTTGAACACATAGAAAATTCTATTTGGATATGCGCTACATTAATATGATTATAGATTCAAAGTCTTCATCAACAAAGGAGGAGACTACTCTATGGGATTTCAAACTTAAGGCGATTGGTATCATCAAATTCCTTATTTCCAAATGTGTAGATTTCAAGAATTTGAATGAAATGTGTTTGGTGCCATATTTTTGCGAGTTTGAGTTTATTGTTTATTGTAATGCCCCAAATTTCCTAATAAGGTTTAGGACCTTGATTAGGAGGCCGGGAGGGCCATAATTGATTTATTATAGTATTTAATGAATATATGCATGTTTACGTGAATTATATTATTATATGATGGTGGATGCATGCATATGGGAGAATTTATTATTGTGAGGGTATTCTGGTAATTTGGCCGCTGTGGGCGTAATTGCATAATTTGGGTGCATGATTGTGATTAATTAATATAGCCACATTATAAGGTGGATTGGTTCGAGCTAGTCGACATGAGACGATCATGAGATGCGAGAGTTCGGTCTAGTCATAACGGGTATAAGTTCGGGGCTCGGGGTGAGTCTCGGGGTGAATTTAATGATTAGAGCATTACCGGGAATTAAAAGGTAATGGGATATGGATTATTGGTGTTTGAGGTTATTGAGAATAGCGGGAATTGGAGGGTGTTAAATGTAATTAATGAAATAGGTGCAAAAGGACGATTTTTCCCTTGGTGGCTATTAAGGTTTTATTTTAGACCTAAGGGTATTTAGGTCTTTTTACCTTAAGAGATATATATCAGCCATTGAGGCTGTTGAAGAGTAACAAAAACAGATGCTCTCCTCCTTCTCTTCCGATAGATTTTCTTACTCTTTTCTCTTTGGATTTTCGAGCTCAGTTTGAGGAATCGAGCCAAGGAACCAAGCTTAGCCAAGCTAGGGTTGTGCTCCACCATTGAAGAGGGTGTGTTGCCAAGATTAAGGTGAGTTTCTAGCCACTAGAACTCTTGGTTTTACTCTGTTTTATAAGTTAAGTTTCAGCTGGTTTTTGGGTTGGAAACTTGGGAATTGGTTGGAGTTTTGGCTAGGGTTCTTGGGGTTGTGGTCCTTAGGACATGTGGTGATGGTATTTGGGTTCATTTGGGAGTTAATTTGACGTTTGGAAGCTTTTGGATTGGGTTAGAAATGGTAGAATCGAAGAAGGAAAAATCTGGGAATTGGCTGGCTGAAGGTAGCGCTACAGCGCCCAGTGTAGGGCGCTATAGCGCTACCTGCAGGGAGGTTGGGCGGTTTGTGTTTCTGCCTTGAGCGCTGGGGCGCTAGAAGGGCAGCGCTGTAGCGCTCCCCTGTTTCCTCTTAACCCTGTTTTGGGTGTTTTTAAGGGCTTTTGGCTTGGGGTTTCAATCCTTAAGGCCCGGGATCGAATCTACTCACTATGTGGGCATGTTTTGAGGTCCCGAGAGTGGGGTTTAGGTTAAGACCCTATCTTTGGTAATTTTCATTAATTGGAGGTTGTTTTGGTTATGACTAGGTGACCGTTAAAGGATTAAGGATCGATCGTTCTCAGGGGTCGTTCTTGTTCTAACTCTCACTCGGACCGGAGGTAAGAAAAATCTGCACCCTGTGTATATGAGACATGCATGGTTATTATGATGCATGTTGGTTGATTAATGAGTATGACACGCGTGGTTATTATTGCTGCTTGACGGTTGATTATTATGTATGACATGCATGGCTATTCTTGATGCATGTTGGTTGGCTATTAAACGTGATATGCATGGCCGTTGTTGGTGCATGTTAGATTGTTGAATATGTTGCATATGATGCATAAGAAACATGAGATTAGGACATGCTTTATATACTGGGTATGATATTGTTCAGAGCTTGAGCCTCTGTGGCTGTGCATGGTCCTAAATGTACTGGTATTTGTTGGTAAGCATGCTAAATACCTTGTTTATGGATATTGGACATGTGATATATGTTTGGTGGCATGGCTTACTTGTGTATGGCGCTGACTTATTAGTCAGAATCGACAATAGTGTCAGATCCGTCTGTGAGGCTGTGACTTATTAGTTAAGTTCACCACGGGCTGAGCACTGGTCGTGTTTTACCGACCTGAGGGTCAGAGATGGCAGTGCGTTGTGAATGCCGGACCAATTAAAGATTAGATCTAATCGAGAACGGCATTGAATGACTCATATGGGGTATTAATGCTAGACCGACCCAAAGGGTCGAAGAACTTATAAGCGCTTGCCTGGTCTACGACCAGATGACTATAGCCAAGGTATATGACCCCGGTGACTGTTTGTCACAAGGCTAAGGGACGTTGTCCATAGTTTCGACTCTAGAGTCGTGAGGAAGGTTATGTTGGTGACAAATCACCTTGCACCTGTCCTAACCAAGCTTATGAAAGAACCACTTATCAGTTGAGCCCTGGTGACCCTATCGTCACATGGCTAGAGGGAGCGATGCTCATTACTGTGACTTTTGGCTATTGTCACCTATCTGTATGGACCGTTGGTTCTGAATGGTTACTTTGGTTATTGTTGATATTATATCATGATGTATTATGTTTTCTTGCTGGGCTTCGGCTCACGGGTGCTACGTGGTGCAGGTAAAGGCAAGAGGAAGCTGGACCATCCTTGAGTTGGAGAGCTTAGGTGATGACGTGTACATATGCAGCTGCTCGTCCGCCACGGCCGAGGTTTAAAGTGGAACTAGGGTGAACCCTGTTTTGCCGCTTAGAACGGCCTGTTGTAAATATTTTCTGTAATAAACTCTGAAATTATATTTTTGGGATCCCAATGTATATGCTAAACGTTCTAGTGAAACGTTACCTCTTAACCAAAATGTTTAATCCCTAAACCGCTAATCATACTTAGTTCACGATTTTGGCCAAATGACTCGGTTAGCGAGTTTAGCACTGTTTACAAGGCACACCGTAACGGTCCCTGGAGTTTGGGGCGTTACATTTATGCTAAGAGTACAATGATGAATGTTAATGAACAATTCATGGGTTATTGTTATACTTATTTTGTTTGTAACATTATTGATCATCATGTGAGATATGGTAATTGTAAAATTAACCATAATAAGATTAGGGTTAAGACAATTGATGTTGAGATCATTACACTCTTAAATGAATCTAATTAGGTTACTTTAATTGACGATATTGAATTTAATGCATTTAATGAGGAATACATTGTAACTCTGATTGAGAATAATGCATTCAATGAGGAATGCATATTGTAACCCTGATAGAAAATAATGCATTCAATGATGAATGTATGATAACTTTAAAGGAAATTTACATAGTTCATCGATGTAGTGATGAGACTAATACAACCTTAAGAGAAGGTAAACATGTCAATGCAATTTATTTTAAGATCATTGCAACCTTGAGTGAAGTTAATGCAACCCAATGGAAGGTGCAAGGATGGTGGTATGAACTTGTGCTACCATTCACGTAACCGATGATAAAACTCTTTTTAAAACCTTTGAAAGTGCAAAGGAGAGACTTGAAGTCCAAATGGGAAATAAAAAGACATCCAATGTACTTGGAAATGGCTGCATTGATTTGTATTTCACTAAGGGAAAGAAAGTGACGTTAACTAATATTTCCTATGTTCCAAATTTGAATATAAACATTATAAGTGGAAGTTTATTAAGTAAATTCAGTATCAAAATAAAGTTTGAATCGGGTAAACTCATTTTGACTAAATTGGGCACTTTTGTGGGAAAGGGTTATTCATGTGATGAGATGATCATACTTTATACTCTTGATAATGACAATAATAATAGGACATCTACTTCTTGTAATTTTATTAATTCTAGTTTTGTTACTTTGTGACATAATAGGCTTGCTCATATATGGTATATCACAATTAAAAGAGTTGTTAAATGTGGATTAATTAACTGTGATGTGAATAAGCATGATAAATATGAATTATGTGTTAAATCCAAAATAGTTAAGGAATATTTTCAAGTATTGATAGATGTTCAAACTTGCTAGATTTAATACATAGTGATTTATGTGAATTAAATGGCATGTTGACTAGATGATGAAATAGATACTTCATAACTTTTTATAGATGATTGCTCTAGGTATACTTATATGTATTTGCTTAAGAGTAAATGTGAGTCATTTAATGCATTTAAAATCTATAAAACTGAAAGAAAGAATATGACATATCTTAAGATGATTAACTCAATGATTTTTCATACTTAATTGTATTATAATTTGTGGGGTGAAGCTTTGCTTGCTGCATGTCATGTATTGAATTGAATTCCTATGAAAAAGAGCAATGTAATGTCTAAAACTCCTACTGAAGTTTATTACCTTAATAGCATGGAGGGAGGGCATGAGTGGAACTATTGAAGAATTATATTATTATTATATAATTGATATGCTTGATTATGTGTGTAAAATGTGTTTAAAGAACCGCTTTTGATAAAAGATGGCATTTTCGTTATTTTGACCTATTGAGGGCATATTCGTAAATTTTATGTGCTATGTGCATTGTGACCACATTATTATGCAGATATGTGTTATTTTTTGCAAGAGTGGATCCTTTCAAGCGGTAGTAGCGGAAAAGTTACAACAGAGGAAAATACCCGGATCGGGTCGAGCCTAGGGGTATTATGGGAATCATTACATTTTAGGGTTATTGGTGGAATAAAATTAGTTAGTGGAATTTTCATGGTTAATGGACGTTAGTTGAATAATTGAAAATTAGTGGTATAATTAGAGTCATGGGCAAGATTACCAAAATGCCCTTGTGTGTAGTAAAATGGATAATGAGATTGGAGGGGCATTTTGGTCTTTTGGTGATAGGATTAGTGAAAAGTGAATGAATTCTGGTTAGTTCCTCTCATTCACGTTTTTCTCTTCTTCGTATCTCCTTGTTCTTTTCTTCAAACTCATCCAAACACCAAAAACACTTAAGGCTAAGTTCAAGTTCTTCATCTTTGGGGATTTTTAGGAGAGAATTCAAGCTTCAAGGAAGGGATTGGCAGCCACTAACTTCATCTTCGTCTCTAAGGAATCAAATTTTGATGGAGGTATGAATCACTTTCTATGTTCTTCATGTGTTCTTGATAGAATTTTGGGATTTTTTTTTTTAATTTTCGAAATGTAAGGACCTTAGGTTGTTTGATGGGTGTGTGGGAATTAGAAACATGTTTAGGTTTTGATTTAGGCTCTGAATTTGAATTGGAACCATGAAATTTCTTGAGTTTTAGGATTTGGGGAAATAATGGGGAGGTGTGACCTTAATCTATGAATTTGGATGTGGGAACTGAAATTGAGTGTTTGGTAGTGGCAACTGGATGTTTTATGATGTGTACACTTGCTTTGGTACACAAATTCTGAGTTGAGGACACGTTTGGGGCGATTTGGGGTCGGATTGAGCTGAGAAAATCGTAGGGATTCTAAAATTCTGGGTTTGTGATAGGGTTTTTGGGACATTAGCGCAATTGTGCCCAGGGAGTGGTGGGACTGTGCTATTGCTGCCCTGGTTCTTCAAACCCCACAGGTAGTGTGATCGCGCCCAGGGGCTAGTGCGACAACGCCAGGTTCCCCAAAATGTTGTTTTTATGATTTTAAGTGGTTTCCTACAAGATTTCTAGAATCTGTTTTGGGGACCCGCTCATGGGTACGGGGGACGATTCCACTAGCATGTTAAATGGTTTTAGAGGTCCCAAAAGTTAGGGTTTAACTTTTGAGTCCATAATTAGGTTTTATTCCTAATGGGCATATGGTAGTTTTTATGACTAGGATTTCGAAAGGCTTGAAAGAGGATTGCACTTGAGGTCATCTCATTTCTGTCACTGGACCCGAGGTAAGAAAAGTTGGCATATGCACATAGAGCAGACATTTTCCATAATATATATGTAAACAGTTATGACCGTGTAATTAGAGATTGAGCTAGGGTTATGTACCCTTATCACATATCTGTGTATGTTATGTCTAATTGTACTGCATTTGTCTATGACTGATTGGTATGGACTATATTTGGCTATAATCATGTTGAATGTAGGCCGTGATGGCATGACTAATATTGGAGTGCAGTATACACTCACTCGACATAGACTATAAGCATGGTGCTTAATAAAGCACCTTATCCCACATAGGTGGTGTTAAATATTTATATGATTAAAATGAATGCATTTATGATATGTGAATCATGTGAATCAAGGGTGTGAGAGACCCTTGTTTATATGTGGCAAGAGTGGTCACATAGCTAGAGAATGAAAGTTCTGAAAGTCCAACAACAATGGATCCAAGGTCAAAACAACAAAATAAAAGTTGGTTTCTTCCTTGAGTGAGGTGAATGCCATCTAAGGCAAAGTGCAAGGATGGTGGTATGATACTTGTGTCACCATTCATGTAACTTATGATAGAGAGGTGTTCAAAACCTTTGAAGAGTCTAATGATGGCCATGAGATTCAAATGGGCAATGAGGATAGATCCAAAGTGTTGGGCAAGGGGAATGTTGATCTCTACTTCACATCCAGAAAGAAAGTTCTTTTGACCAGTGTGTTGTATGTTTAAGATATGAGTAGGAATCTTATGAGTGGGCACTTGTTGAGCAAACCAGGCATCAATGTTGTGTTTGAGTCTGGCAAGCTAATCTTGTTCAAGGGGAACTACTTTGTGGGAAAATGGTATGTATGTGATGGGATGATAAAATTGTGTACCAAAGGCTCTTGTTTTGATAGTAATGCATACACATCTTTCTCTTATATGCTTGCCTTTAATTCTATTACTTTGTGACATAATAGACTTGCTCATATAAGATATAGTATAATTAAAAGAGATCAAATGTGGATTAATTGTATGCAATGATGTTGAGCATGATAAATGTAAGTTATCTATTAAATCTAAGATGGTAAAGAAACCATTTCCAAGTGTTGAAAGAGAAACTAACTTGTTCGATTTGATACATAGTGATTTATGTGAATTGAATGAAATAATTATCAGGGGTGGATATAGGTACTTCATTACCTTTATTGATGATTGCAATAGATTCACATATGTGTACTTTCTTAAGAATAAAGATGAGGCCCTTAGCACGTTTAAAATCTATAAAACCGAAGTTGAAAGTATGAACAGAAAATCAAAGTAATTAGAAGTGATAGGGGCACTGAGTACTTTTCCAATGTATTTTGTGAGATGCATGGTATAATAAATGAATGCACAACCCTTTATACACCCCCAACAAAATGGTATAGCGGAACAAAAGAATACAACATATGTTGAAATGATAAATGATATGTTATTACATGCAAATTTGAGTTTTGCATTATGGGGAGAAGTCTTGCTTACCACTTGTCATATTCTAAACTGGATTCCTCTTAAGAAGAAACAAATTTCACCATATGAGATATGGAAAGGAAGAAGGTCCAACCTAGGGTATCTCAAAGTGTGGGGGTGCCTTGCTTATTGCAAAAACACGGAGCCTAAAAGGACCAAGTTGGGTCCAAGGGCCATCAAATGTGTGTTTGTAGGCTATGCCTCAAATGGCAAGGCCTATAGTCTATTAAACTTGGAGTCTAATGTAATAATTGAATAAAGAGAAGTTGATTTCTTTGAGAATTCGTTGTATAGTGACAATAAGCCTCAAGAACCGATCTCATTAGAAGGAACTCAAGAAGAGTTACCTTCAAGGGTTGTAGAGTTGCCTAGAAGAAGCCAAATGCTTAAAGAGGGTGGATCACAAAATACAACCTCTCAAGTGGAGACTCTTTATCTAGTAGAGGGAAACCACAAGAGAGACACTTTGAAGTATCCTATGGTACTTCAAGTGGAGGATGATCCTAAAAAATTTCTAAGAAGCTATGTCCTCAAGAGACTCTAACTTTTGGAAAGAAGCAATAAATGATGAGATAGATTTAATTATGTCTAACCACACTTTAGAGATTGTTGATATACCACAAGGATCAAAGACAATAGGTTGCAAGTGGGTATTCCAAAGAAAATACAACACTAAATGAAGGCTTAGATCAAAGACAATAGGTTGCAAGCCTATAAGGCGAGATTGGTGGCCAAAGGGTTTAAACAAAATGAAGGCATAGATTATTTTGATACCTATGCACCGGTAGCAATGAAAACTTCTATAAGATTGTTGTTTGCCTTATTATTAATATGCAATATGTTCATCAAATGGATGTCAAAACGACATTCCTAAATGGTAACCTCGATGAAGAAGTGTACATGGAACAATCAGAAGCATTTTTTCTAAGGGGGAAATGAATATATAAGGTGTGTAAACTTGTTAAATAATTATATGGTTTCAAAAAGGCACCAAAACAATGACATGTGAAGTTTGATGAGGCCATTGTTTCTGATGGGTTTAGACACAACAATACGGACATATGCTTATATTCTAAGACTTGTGATGACTATGTCATCTTGGTGTGTATATATGTTGATATTACGTAACTTAATGGATCCCTTTTCCAAATCTCTAATGAGAGATTTGTTTAGTTCTACAAATTGAGGAATGGGACTAAAACTCCTTGAAAAATAGATTCCCTAATGATGGCAACCCAACTCAAACCCTGTATACATCGAGTGTAGAGTTCAATGGTTAAGAACAAGTTGTTGATAAGGGAATAGTTGATAACATTAAGACTTTTTGAAGTCCCATCTAGGATAGTTAATGTTGGTTGCTACTATAAATGAGGTTTAAACTATATGCTTTTAATGAAAGGGAAATTTCATATTCTATGCATCATAGAGGGTGCTAATAAATAAAAGTGCTAGGCATGTTAAAGATTTTAAAATAATGCCACTTTTTGGCACTCTACCCAAAATACCCTTGCCATTTCCCCCCTCACTTCTCACTTATCTCTTCTCTCTTCCCCTCTCTCTCGGTTCACTCTCTCTCACCTCATGACACCACCACCCACAGCAGCAACGACACCACCAACACCAGAAAAACCTCCATAACTTCAACCACCTTGTAGAGATAAACACAATATACCCAAAGAAACATACATTTTAATGATTTTTTTGAGTATAAAATTATGGGTAACTAATTGTTTCTCAAATATAATGATGTTTCATTCACATGAGACACTAAATATTGCATTTCGAACAGATCTGGGCATGATTTTTCAATTTTTTTTCGATATTTTTTCAGATCTAAAAATCTGAAATCTGTAGAAAGATCGACCTTGCTCGATGGTGGTTCGATGGGGCCTTCAAAATCATGATTTTTCATGAAAAAATACTTTTCATTTTGCAAGAGAACTAATTTTTTGGTTGGGTGTTTGTTTGGGGTTATTTTTTTATTTTGGGTATTTTTTTAAGCTCTACACATTTGACATGCTCATATACACATTTGTGAAGTGTAAAACTTGAAAAAAAAATGCAAACATACCTCATGTTTAAGACATGTTTTTGTATCTTTTCATGTTTTAAACTTCCCAATTTGATCAAAAAAGTTTTAAACTTCCCAAATGTGCATATGAACATGTAAAAGGTGTAGAGCTTGAAAAAATACCAAAAATTAAAAAAAAATCACCACAAACGGACACTTGAGTGAAAAATTATGTCTCTTGCAAGAATCACATCGAGCTACAACCAAACCACCATTGAGCAAAGTCGTTTCTTGATTTTGAAGGCCCCATCGAGCTGGCATCGAGCACCATCGAGCAACTGTTTGTTGGGGCCTTCAAAATCAAGATTTTTCATGAAAAAACGACTTTGCTCGATAGTGGTTTGATGGTGGCTCGATAATGCTCGATATGATTCTTGCAAGAGACATAATTATTCACTCGGGTGTCTGTTTGGGGTGATTTTTTATTTTTTTTGGTATTTTTTCAAGATCTACACGTTTAACATGCTCATATGCACATTTGAGAAGTTTAAAACTTGAAAACATACTAAAACATGTCTTAAACATGAGGTATGTTTGTCTTTTTGTATTTTTTTCAAGTGTTACACTTCACAAATGTTCGTATGAACTATGAGCATGCTAAACGTGTAGATTTTGAAAAATACCCAAAATAAAAAAATTACCCCAAACGGATACCCGAGTAAAAAATTGTCTGTTGCAAGAATCACATCGAGCACCATCGAGCCACTTGCAAAATCATGATTTTGAAGGCCCCATTGAGCTGGGATCGAGCACCATCGAGCAAGATCAATTTTCTGCAGATTTTAGAATTTCAAATTTGAAAAAAATCCCAAAAACACTAAAAAAAAATGCCCAGATCTATTCGAAATGTTGTATTTAGTGTGGTGGTGGTGTTGGTGGTGCCGTGAGGTGAGAGAGAGTGAACTGATAGAGAGAGGGAGAGAGAAGAGATAAGTGAGGGGGGAAAGTGGCAATGGTATTTTGGGTAGAGTGCCAAAAAGTAACATTATTTTGAAATCTTTAATATACCTAGTATTTTTTTTAATTAGTACCCTCTATGAAGCATAAAAACTGAAATTTTCCTAATAAAATTCAGTTGAAGAGCAACAAATTTCTCTAAAAATAGCAAATGTGTTGTAAGAATTTCACCGCTGTGAACCAATAATTATAGTGAGTAACCAATAGTATTTGTACAACCAACCACAACTAACTACAAGTTGTACAAAATAGAAAATATTGCAAAATTGAAACTCTCTAACAATCTAACGAACTTGTTCTCTAACAAAAAAGACCGTTCATATATAAATATAACCAAAAGCTCTTATAAGGCATTATTTATATAATTACGATGATCACATTTTCTTTTAATGTTCTAAATTAGAATCTTACTCCGTAACTATATATATGTAGCAAAAATAATATATAACTCTTTACTTGAAAATTAACATATGATTTTCCCTAGTTTAGCCAAATTAATTTGTTCAAACAAATTAATTTGCTTGAAAAAAAGAAGGGTATACAGTAGACGCGAGAGAAGATGTCTTATGATGAAAATGGTGGATTACATTTTTGACTTTTGGGAAAAGTTGTTTGAATAATATTTTGTTATTATTAGCTTTATTATTAGACTTCCAAGTGGTGGCCCTTTTTATAATAATTTTGGTCGTATTATAAGATCGAAATAACTACTTTTGTGTATTGTTTTTTTATAAAAAAATTATATATATACTTATTATATGGTGTTGGCGGAAGATCTTTGCAACTAGTTTGTAATATATATAGCAGAAAATCCTTTAATATTGTCATCAAAATTTTATTCCTTTTCACTTTTTCATATTTATCTTGTTCTTGTTAGTGTCTCCCTTTGATGTTGATTTATTTTAATTAGTGCTTAGAGAAAATTATGAGTAAAAGGTTATACTAATATAAGATGATATTCAATATATTGTTCTTTTCCCACTCATTTTTAATTGGAGAGTTATACTAGCACCAATAATTATTAACGAAATTTACTTTTTACTTGAAATGACAAATATATACGATTAATTATAATTTATTCAACAAATTATTCTATATACTCTGGTACACTTAATATGATTTGTATTCCGAAACAAAGATAATTCTACACAATAATTGACTTTTGATCATAAACATTTTTTGGTTGATTTATTAATGTAGATTCTTATACATGACAATGAAGTCCTTAGGTAATGTAATAGCAAGAAGTCTTAGGGAAAAGGAAAAACATTGAGGTTTTTTTTTCTTTTCTTTTTACCTTGCTTATTTGAGAAGTAAATTGTTAAATTTAATATAGCTTTTTGTTTCTCTTATTTGAAAACTATATATAATATGGTGGAAAATATAATAATAATAGATATTTTAGGATCAAATATATGTAAATATATATTTTTTTTGCACGACATGTTTCTACATATTATTGAAAAATAATAATGAACAATTATTTTTAAAATCTATAAAAAGGTAGGAATTGTTGATTTCTAATCAAATAATAATTATTATAAGACAAATGTTTTTTTTCTCGAATTATAGACCTTATAGGGTCTTGCACCTTATCGTTTTGGATGGCAATACTCCCTTTTTGAATTATAGCAAGTATTGAAAATGTACTATTTATGTTGCATTCCGTTCATTTTCTAAAGATTAATTAATATTTTTGCTTCTCGAACTTATGACACTACTAAATTGTGCCCTTTAAAATATAAGAAGTGTTAAAAATTATCCCCGGACTACGCAAGTTACTGAAACGTGAACTTTCCATTAGTTTTTGTCCTAGATGGCTGACACATGTTAATGGGGGAATGGAGTCACTCATATGACATGTACAATTCAAAATAAAAATGTATATATATATATATATATTTTTTTTTTTTAATTTCAACATTCATTTAAATATTGAGAAAATAAATAAAAGTTATTAAAAATCTAATTTAAAAATAAAAATTTAAATATTAAGATAAATACTATAAAATCTATTTTCTTATTAATTTTTCTTTCTTTTTTTTTCCTCCCTCACCTCTTCTTCTTGTTGTGTTCATCCTTACCCAGATTTTTTCTCATTCTTCAATCAATAGAACAAATCATAAAAACAAATTCAAATACAACAAAATCTCATTCAACCCATAAAACTATGAATTGTCTTAAAACTCATAAACCCAAAACATCATCAAATCCATAAATCAAAACATCAATAAAATCAAAAACCAAATCCATAAACCAAGCACCCACATCCACCACCTACCCAGATCCACTGGGTCCTTGTTGTGATGGTCGCCAGCGCCACCACCCGTCGCACCCACAACCCAACACCCTCTCCTGTTTGTGACTTCTAGGGGTCGTTATCCTCCGCTGTCAGCCACAACCTTAGATCTGCCAAACCTCCAGAAGCCTACAAGCTCATATCTGCCACATTCAAAGCTCACCCTTACCCTTTGTTCAAAGCTCCACCGCTCATGGCTCGGGGTGGTGGCATCCATGGTCTAAATGAATGGCAATGACAGGGAGAGATTGAAGTCGATGGGGAGAGTGGTGCAGACAATAGATCGACCATTGAATGAGGGTATCCGAGTGGGAAAAGAGAGAGTAGTAGGAAATCTAAAATGTAATTTGATATAATTTTGAATTTTTTTTACTAGATTTAAAATAATTTTTCTTTAATTATTTAATATTTAAATAATAAATAAATAAGTATTCTAAATAAATTGTAATTTTTTATTAGATTTGTTACACCCAAATTTCAAGAATAGAAATTTTTGATCTCGAAAGTCAGGCTCGTAAAGTGTAAGCTCGAAATATGCAAACTAGTCATGAGATCAGCATTAATGAGAATCGAGTTTGATAGTCTCGTTTAATATTAAAATGACGACGTCGTAATTGGTCAGCTCAGAACCATGTGATCTCGAAAGTGTTTCGAGGTTATGAGACAAGCTCGAAGCTACAGTGACAAGGGTTCAACACTTGTTACATTTTCCTGGTCTGTTTGTATTAGCATCAGTCAAAAAGATTCGAGCATGGGCATTGCAAGCTCGGAGGAGACGGCCTCGATAAAGTTACTTAATAAGACCAAGGGAAGCTGAGATAGCAAGTTCGTGATGATTTGCCAATCCCGAAGATATGTAAGTCGAATGTTCGAGATCGATAGCCAAATGTGGACGCAGTTACTGTTTAAGAATCCTTATATTTAAGGGATTGGTTGTAATCTGTTAATAAATCCCTTATATCAAGGGATTTATATGCGTATTATATATTTATATGCATTGAATTATATTTATATTGAGATTTTTGAATCATAACTCTCCGAAATGTGAGGGGAGATATTCTGTAAACCAGTCTATATATAGATTGGAGAAATTCATTTGTAGACACTGAAATTGGGACTGAGAATACTTTGCTGAATTGCTTCCAAAAAGCTTTGAGAAAATTCCATAGTTGAATAACATCGACTCGTAAACTAGGCATATTTTAACTGCGGAACCACGTAAAAAATCATGTTTTTCTGTCATTTGTCTTTCTGATTTTGTGTTTAGTGCTATTCATTTCTAAGTTGATGAAAAATGGCGTCAACAAGTGTTGACCGCGTTTTTGGCCAACGACGTGTAGATGTCAAAACGACAAAAACCTTCAAGAGAAATATACGATACAGACAATTTTTATAGTGGTTCAGCTCCAATGTGTTGGTAATAGCCTAATCCACTTAGAGTTATGATTATAGATCTACACTCATGATCAGATGAACATGAGTCAACTGAGTTTCTTTAATGCAGATTAAAAAAATACTAGAGTTCTCTGAAGATACAATTACTCTCCCTATGGAAAACTGAAATCTGAACCCCCTTTATGATGCCATGACCCTTGTATTTATAGGGCTCAGGATCATACAGATGATGTCCCCCATAATCGAGATCTTTTGTTATTCTCACTATATTTAATTAATAATAATATTCAAAATACAACAATACACTATATTTATGGGATAATCTAAGAGATTCCCACGCAGGTAAGACCGATTCTTGTTGAAGCCGTTTCTGGGATCTTTTGCGAAGCCCTGCTCTGTCTAGTCGATCCACATCACACTCAAGAGGAAAACTGAAGGGCCAAAATTCCTCACTGGTCAGCCAAACCTTCATTGGTCAGACATGCACCATACTGGGTGGACATGCACCTGTCCGATCGGCCAAGGACATGATTGGTCGGCCAAGGGCATTGACTAGTCGGCCAAGGGCATTGACTGGGCGGACAAGCATGTGACTGGTCGGCCAAGGGCATTGACTGGTCGGACAAGCATGTGACTGGTCGGCCAAGGTTATGACTGGTCGGTCATGACACTTGACTGGTCAGTCAAAAATCTTCACTGGTCTACCGGGTCACTCCTAAGCCAGATTACCCAGCCATTCCTTGCCATTTGTCACTTCTATTGCCACGTCATCGTTTTCAAATTTTGGGGATAACATTTGCCCCCCAAGTTTATTATATGATGTTCTCACATAATAAACTTTTTTCTCCATTGCTGACGGTACAATAAAAAAAAATCCAACTATTCATTTTCCCGCCCATGCAACAGACTACGACTCCATAGCAGACCACGATCACTGGAATTAACTACTCACAATCGTGGGGAGAAAAAATACACAAGGAATTCCAAGGGTCTAAAAATAAATGGCAATTTCCATTTTTTTTCTCCTTTAAATAGACCCATATGTGCTCATACTCTCATAAGCAAAAGGAGAGCAAAAAAAAATTCCCTCATCTTTCATCTTTTTCCCTCTTTCCCTCAATGTCCCAACCGATCGGTCATAGCGCGCATCTACTCGGACACGCCATGCCTCCGCTCGGACACCACGTCTATCCATCTGAAGGATACATTAGACCATCCGCTCAGACACCATGATGCGACGCTCCTCGGAACCAATGCGGAGCCCCTCAGCTGCTCCCCCAACCGCTCGGATGCGTGCGCACAGCCGACCGGATGCAACGCTATGACCGCTCGGAAACCGTTTGCGAACACCGAGCAAAATTGCTCAGATGCATACCTTGGCTCGGACGCCATTCACCCACCCGAATGCACACATAGCCGATCGGCACCTTAAGCATTTTTAGGCACAAAAGTTCTTTCTTTCCCTTATGCACATTGTACTTTTGCTACTTAGATGAATATTTATCTAAGTGATAAAAATAAATGTTTTTCTGCTGAAATAGTTGATTCATGCTTGTTTGGTTATTCACCTCCCCGTATTTGTTTTTTGTAGATGAATCGCTTCGACTACAGGGGAGGTGACAACCATACAAACTCTAACACTTCCATCCCGCAATCGAGCGATACTCCTCAAAGAAGCGACTCTTCGTCGAAGTCTCCTAGTAATCGCACCCCCGAGGATCGCCTTCGCCGTTTTAAAAAGATCCTCACCCGATTAGCCTTATATTTCCTCCACGAAGAGTAGTTTCTCAATCAACAGGCTGAGCAGTCAGAAATGAGGGTAAAGAAATCTAACAGACTTCCTCAGGACCAGGACCCTCAGGTAGCTCGCAGAGCGGTACAGAAAGTAGTGGAACGCAGTGAGGTTCGAACTGCAGCTTCTTCAAGACCACCTCACCAGACGTAAAAACCTGGCAAGCCTCGGAGAAAAATTACTCAGAAATTTACTACCGAGATCCAGCGTTTAGCTGTTCAAAAACCAAGAAAAGAAGGAGAAGAAACACCTTCTTGGTTTACAGCCAAACCTTCGAAACTTAACCCCGGGATGTTCGACAAACACATTCAAGCCTTGGGCCTGAGAGGGGTTAATGTGATATGTCCGCACCCACATCAGAGAGCCAACAAGCCTGGTGGACCTTACTGTGCTTGGTCTAGGCACCATGTAAACGCAGGAGCTACCATCCCGCTACATTCCTTCTTCCGGTCAGTAGCGGACTATTTCAACGTCTCTCCCTTCCAGATTGCTCCCAATGGGATTCAGGCGTTGTCCGTTCTATACATCCTTTACTTCCTGCAAGGCTGGGATCCACCCACTCCTCACGAAATACACTATCTTTTCGACTTCAGAACCAACCCGAGCCATAAGAATACAGGTTTTTTCCACCTCTTCCATAGGCATAAAGGGATTAAATACCTCCATGGTATCACTCAAAAGTCGAATCCTGGAAAATACTATACAGAGTATTTTCTCACTTCAGATATCAAGGCCAACAATTTAGCCTTCACACACGCGGGCCCATTTCACCAGCCCTTGCCTACCAAAGAAATGTGTTCCCGTGCAGAAGAGATGGATAATATGTGCACTGAGGAGAAGAATGTGAAAGATTTGGTTACTGTGGATAATCTTCAGATGGTGGATCTGTTACTAAGTAACCAGAACATCATAGTAGAGAGTACTACCGAGGAAGCTAATGCAACTGACCAGTCCAACGCTGATACGGAGGTAGTGACCGATCAGTTCTCTCCTGGACCATCTCCCCACTCTCGCAGATCGGGTGACCTTATCATTAGGGAACCCCAACTAGAGGACCAACGCAGACGTGTTATTCCCACACAGCCTGAGAAAGGAATGACCATCTAGCTTCACAGAGACTTAAGCTCATCACCTGATGAAGAGGACGACTTCCTTGACCAAATCATAAACTCAGGTCTAGTAGTCATAGTGAGATGTTTGATTTTTAATAACTTGGTTATATGGGATTTATAGAGCTGTTTCGTATACTGTAAAGTATTTACCCACATATTGCTTTATTTCTTACTAAAAAATCTTGTGTTTACTCTTTTGCAGATTCAAGGATGTTCAGGTAATTCAACACATCTCTTGCCCAAAAGAGGAAATCTGGGGAAGGAAGTGGCTCCACCCCCCCAAGCAAAGTCCCAAGGACAATTCCGACTAGCCAAGGGAGACAACCTAAGGAGTTGATTACAATCCCGTAGCTGACCCCTTCGTCGATTCCTCCCTCTGCGAGCCTAACCCCTACTCGCCTGACTGGCTTGAGTGAGGCCCTTCGCACTGTTGGTAATATTGGGAAGGAACTGCTTGACCAGACTCTCCATGATGCTTCAACGATTCAAAGCTTTGAATCCTTACCTCGGCTTAGTGTTGAAGTTGTCTTACAAAGAGGGCTCGCTCAGCTGATGAATGTAAGTATTTTATCACAAGATAGTTTGTTATTAATATTTTTACTTGTAGTAACCTCCTGTTTTCCATGCAGTCGCTCATCACCATCAGTCACGCTCAGCACCGAGCAGTAGACTATAGGGAATTGATCAAGGTCTTAAATGATCAACTAGTGGATGCTCAAGCTAAAGTGGAGACTTTAAATTCTTCGGAAAAGGATCTCAAATCCAAGGTGGAGCAGGCAGAGAAGACCGTGGCTGAGCGGAATGAGTCTCTTAGGGGGCTGTCTGACAAGAATCAAAAACAAATTCAAATCAACAAGTCGTTGAATGATCAGTTGGAGAAACTAACTCGTGAGAACGAGGAGCTAAAGCAAGAGAAAGAAGTCGATCTCGCTCGCTACGAGGAAATTTGTTTCAACTACTTTTACCAGGTGTGGAAGCTGAACAAGCCTCTCAACCTCGATTTTCTCACAGAGGAGGCCAAGGCAGAAGAGCTTGCAAAATGTGAGGCAAAGGCTGCTGAGGAAGCAGCTAATCCTGCTGGTACCACACCTTTTTCCCCCACGTTGTCATTCCGACTGGAAGAAGCAACTGATGCTGAGGAGGGTGTTGATCAACCTGCCATAGCCGACCAGTGAGCCTCCATCCGACCAGAGAGCCTTCATCCGACCAGCTGAATCCTTAGCACACTAGTAGACCTCTATTTTGTATTTTGCTACTGTACTTTTGCTCGTATGGCCGAGTTATGAACACTTTACTTTTATAGACTTAATCATTTAAAAGTTTTATTACATAGATGCCTTATATTTTCATGTGACTACTTAGTTTTCTAACTTAGAAATTCTAGACATTTCATAAGTCCATACTAAGTATACTTTCTCACACTCTTATTGCTCTAACATTTTATGAGCATAATGTTTATTTTCACACGAATATCTGCTTCTAACTTAAAATTTTGAAAAAATTCCAAGTTAATTAAGCTTTGTAAAACAAGTTAACTTAACGACCCTTTTGACTTCAAATATTTACAAGTCAGCCTGAAACAAATATCTTTACTCGTGTTCTTATTGCCTGTGTTGAAGTGTATACCACTATACCCTATGTGCCCCCCAAGTGATTGAGGGTTGAAAAATCCTTGATCACTTGCTACTTGACTGAATTTGTTCGAGCAGTTATTACTCGAGAAACACATTGAATATACAAAAGATATTTCAGCAGTTAAACATTGCAAAAACATGCACCTATTTAAACATTGGTCATTCATCTGATGGATACCGACCAGTTGAATATTGCCCAGTATTTCTTTTAGAAAACCTTTTTTGTTTTAAGTTATAATGACAGTTGAACACTGCCAAAGCAAGAATAATCAACACATATGCAAAATTTGTAGTAAGATTCGACCGCGCTGCGCGTGATCTCTTTTATTACTCGTAAAAGAAAAGGACAAAACGTGTCTAATTACGAGTCTCAAACAAAATAACATTGTTCAAAATAACATGACTGGTTAGCAAATAGCTAGTTCACAAACAAACTTAAATAACAAGTTAAACACTTGATACAAAGCTATTACTCTGTAAGCAGTATTTATTGATAATATTTCCTCAAGTGCTCGCCATTCCAATAGTTCCTGATCAGCTCTCCATTTAATCGAGCAAGTTTGTAAGTGGCGGGTGGCAAGACTTGCTCAATTTGATACGGTCCCTCCCAGTTTGGTCCTAGTACTCCAACCGCCGGGTCTTTGATGAACACCTTCCTGAGGACCAAATCTCCGACCTAGAACTTTCGATCTCTGACTTTGGAATTAAAATAGCAGGCCATCTTTTGCTGATGAGCAACAATTCTCAAGCTTGCTTTTTCTCGTCTCTCCTCAAGAAAATCTAAAGATTCAGCTAGCAACTGGTGATTCTCCTCCTGGTCGTACATGGTTCTCCGATGAGATGGTGGGTTTACTTCCACAGGTAACATGGCCTCATACCCATATGCCAAGTAAAATGGGGTATAACCAGTTGCTGTCCGGGCAGTAGTCCTGTATGACCAAAGGACTTCTGGTAACTCTTCTGCCCAGGCACCCTTAGCTTACTCTAGACGCTTTTTTAGAGTATCCTTCAAAGTTTTATTTACGGCTTCAACTTGCCCATTGGCTTGCAGATGATCTACTGAGGAGAAACTTTTCGTGATGCCATGTCTAGTGCAGAAATCGGTAAATAAGTCACTATCGAACTGAGTGCCGTTATCAGAGACTATCTTTTTGGGCAGGTTGTAGCGACATATTATATTCTTAACCACAAAATCTAACACTTTCTTCGAGGTTATCGTTGCTAGTGGTTCGGCTTCAGTCCACTTGGAGAAATAATCCACAGCAACTACTGCAAACTGTACTCCTCCTTTCCCTCTAGGTAGTTTCCCAATCAGATCAATGCCCCATCCTACAAAAGGCCACGGGCTCTGCATTTGCTTCAAGACATTCGGAGGCGCCCTGGGTACTTTAGAAAATCTCTGGCATTTATGACACTTCTTAACGTACTCCATGGAATCTTCATTCATTGTAGGCCAGAAAAATCCTTGCCGCAAAATCTTTTTAGATAGATTTGCCCCCCAGCATGATCTCCACAGAACCCCTCGTGCATTTCAGCCAATAAGTTTTTTGACTGGTCGGGTGCTATGCACCTAAGTAGAGGCAAAGAGTACCCTCTTCTATGCAACACCCCGTCCATCATAATGTACCTAGCAGCTTGCCTCATAATCTTCCTTGCTTCATTACGATCATCTGGGAGGATTTCTTGCTCAAGGTAAGCTATGATGGGTGTCATCCAAGTGTTAGCTATTGTGATGGGCATGGCTTTTTGTTCATTAATGCTTGGCTCTACTAAGTATTCCACTGGTACTATATTAAAAGTTTTTGCCTCTTTTACACTAGCTAATTTTGCTAGAGCGTCTGCGTTAGAGTTCTGCTCCCGCAATACCAGCTTAATAGTATACTCCTCGAATTGTGCTAGCAGATCCTTGGTCTTATTTAAGTATGCCATCATGTGTAGGACCCTTGCTTGATATTCCCCTAAGACTTGGTAGACCACCAATTAGGAATCACTGTTTACTTCAACTGATCGGGAACGAACATCTCTAGCCAAGCGCAAGCCTGCTAAGAGGGCTTCATACTCTGCCTCATTATTAGAAGCGTTAAATCTGAATCTTAATGTGCAATGAATTCGGTGCTTCTACGACGTGACTAATATAATTCTAGCTCCCGAATGATGTTCGTTTGATGACCCATCAACAAAAAGTTGCCAAGCAGGAAGATCTTCTCTCTGTCCAGTTACACGCTCTTGCTGGTCTAGAATATCAGCAATCCCAGTTCATTCAGCAATGAAATTCGCCAAAGCCTAACCCTTAATAACAGATCTCGGTTGATACTTGATTTTTAATTGGCCCAATTCAACCGCCCATTTAAGTAGCCGACCAGATGACTCCGACTTCTGCAAGACTTGACGTAGGGGCTGGTCGGTAAGGACTTTAATGGGGTGTGCTTGGAAGTACGGTCGCAATTTGCGGGATGCAAGTACCAAGCAATAGGCCAACTTCTCGATCACGGGGTACCTAGTCTCTGCTCCTATCAGTCGCTTGCTAACATTGTACACCTGATGTTGTACTTTATCTTCTTCTCGTACTAGAGCAGCACTAACAACATGCTCTGTGACTGCTAGGTAAATAAAGAGGTCTTCCCCATCAACTGGCTTCTAAAGAACAAGAGGTTGAGCCATGTGTTCCTTTATGGCTTGAAAAGCGTGCTCACATTCTTCCGTCCATTCAAACTTCTTGCTTCCTCTAAGCAGGTTAAAAAATGGACCACACTCGTCCGTCTATTTAGAGATGAACCTGCTTAGAGCAGCAATCTGCCAAGTCAAGCTTTGCACATCCTTAATCCTGGCCGGAGACTTCATTTCTGCGAGCGCCTTTATCTTTTCTAGATTTGCCTCTATTCCTCCGGAGTTCACAATAAACCCAAGAAAATTTCTAGAACTTACTCCAAACGAGCATTTGAGGGGATTCAACTTCATGCTGTACTTTCTCAGTACTGCAAAGCATTCCTCCAAATCTCGTACATGTCCTTCAGCTTCCTTCAACTTCACTAGCATGTCGTCTACGTACACCTCCATGTTCTTGCCGATTAAGTCACGGAACATGCCATTCACCAAACGTTGGTAGGTGGCTCCCGCGTTCTTTAAGCCGAATGGCATGACCTTATAACAGTATAGCCCTATGTCTGTTCAGAAACTGGTATGCTCTTCGTCGGGAGGATGCATGCTAATCTGGTTATACCCCGAGTAAGCATCCATGAAGGACAATGTTTCATTACTAGAGGTCGCATCCACCAACTGGTCTATTCTTGGTAAAGGAAAACAGTCCTATAGACATGCTTTGTTCAGGTCGGTAAAATCCACATAAATCCTCCACTTTCCATTGGACTTGGGCACTACCCGTTTTCCTTTAGCTGTTCCACCTCCTCCTTGAGAGCCTTTGCTCGATCTTTGTCAAGCAATCTCCTCTTCTGCTGCACTGCTGGATAGCTTTCATCCATGTTGAGCACATGGCTGATCACAGTTGGTGAGATACCCACCATATCCTTGTGAAACCAGGCGAAGACATCTTGATTCCTCCACAAAAATTCTACCAGCTGCGCTTTTACTTCTGACTTCAACTTTTTTCCAACCTTGACCCCTTTGGTCGGGTCATTCTTCATCTATTGGAACCTCCTCTAACTCCTCGGACGGTCCTACTTCACTTTCATAATCCCCAAAGCGAGGATCAAAGTCCATTCCCTCGCTTTGGGAAACACCCTATTTGGTGACTTCATCACCGGATGGGGCTTGTTGTTCACCTATACCAAGAGTGCTTTCTTGGTCAAACATTCCTTCCTGATCGACTACGACCGTAAAGCTTTGGTCGACATCCATCTCGTCTACCTCCTCTCTCTCGGCACATACAATCATGTTGTTTTCTTTGGCCCCCTTTCTTTCTTTAGCTACCGAGGCATTATAACATTCACTAGCCTCTCTTTGGTCTCCTCAAACGCAACCTATGCCTGCACTGGTCGGGAACTTCATCGAAATGTGCCATATAGAGACTGCCGCATGCAAGGTTGTGAGTAGTGGTCGACCAATAACCACATTATAGGCAGACGGGCAGTCGACTATCAAAAACTTTGTCATAACTGTCTCATGCTTGGGAGCATCCCCCGTTGTGACAGGTAACTTGATCGTTCCAGCTGGTGACAACCCTTCTCCAGTAAACCCATAGATGACTTGAGAGCATGGCTTCAAGTCGTTGATAGATAGTTTCATCCTTTCAAAGGATGATTTTTAGATAATGTTCACAGAACTCCCTGTGTCGACCATGCATCTCTTCACCTTCATATTCGCTATTTGGACTGTCACGACGAGAGGGTCATTATGAGGATATCTCACGTGTCGTGCATCATCTTCAGTAAAAGTGAGGGACTCACTTTCGTTCCGTGGGTTCTTCGGAGGCTGCTCCTCCACAGTCATGACCTTGGATGTTGATGCTGGGTCCAACTCATGTCGGAGTGTTCGAGCATACCTTTCCCTTGCCTTGTTGCTATCCCTAGCCAGATGTGGACCTCCACATATGGTGTCAAGAGTGAAGTCCACAGGCTCGAGTTGCAAAGGTGGGGATCGCTGCCGCTTAAACCCTGGATTGTTGTTACTTCCCTCTCCTTGGGTCTTTTCTGCTCGATATTTTTTCAATTTCCCCGACCGGAGGAGAAACTCTATCTCATCCTTGAGATGATTGCATTCATTCATGTTGTGACCATAGTCTCCATGGAAACGACAGAACTTGTTCAAATCTCTCTTACTCATCTCTTTCTTGATGGGTGGGGGTTTCCGGTAGGGGACCTCCTGATGACTTGCGAGATATATCTCCGCTTGGCTCGCCGAAAGAGTGGTGTAATTGGTGAACTGAGGTTCATACTTAGTTGGCTTGTCGTTTGATCCCGACTTAGCCTTCTTTTCATTGTGGCGGTCAGACCCGTTATTCCCACATTTCTTACCACCACTTTGATCATTTCCACCATTCTTGGGAGGATCAGTCGATCCTCTCGGATTGTTCAAGCCCTTCCCTCCCTTCTCAATCGCATCATCCAATTTCATATACTAGTCCGCCCGGTCAAGAAATTGTTGTAACGTTGAAATTGGGTTGCGATGAATACTGTCCCACAAAGGACTCCAATAGGTTATGCCAAAAGAAATTGCCACCATCTTCCCCTCATTTCCAACTGCAGTAGCTCGGTTAGCTTCTCTCATGAACCTTTGTATGTAGTTCTTGAAAGATTCGTCCTTCCCTTGTTTAATATCCGCCAAGTGATTGGCGTAAACTGGAGGGGTCCGAGCAGCACTGAACTGCCTGCAAAACTCCTTCCAGAAACTTTCCCAAGAAGTGATGGAGTTTGGCTTAAACTTCCAATACCACTCCTGGGCAGTGTCGGACAAGGTAGTGGGGAAAACTCTGCACCGATAGTCATCACTCACTCTGAGCAGCTCCATTTGGTATTCGAATTTCCCCACATGCCTTATCGGATCTGACTTTTCTGTATAAATTGGCAGTACTTGTGCTTTGTACTTTACTGGTGGCTGGGCTGCTCTAATTCGAGCGCAGAATGGGCTGCCACTCCTGTGGTCTACTGGATCGATTGTAGAAGGTCGTTTCGATAGACCCTGAACTACTGCTGTTAGAGCATCAAAGTGGGCTTGGATGCCTGGGGCCACTGCTTGGGGCTCATTCTCGGGACCGCTTGGTCGGGCGCTCCTATCCGGCTCACCATCATCAAGTATTTCTACTTGAATGGTAGGTCGGTTCGGAGCTTGCCCTTCGAACGGGACAGTCCTTCTCCTGTCAGCAATGACGTCTCTTAGATCCTTCTGAGAGGTATGCCTCCGTAACCGATCGAACACCGTACTCTGAGTTTTTTCGGAAGGCTTGCCGTGCGGGACATGCTCCTTGCCTCTGCGCTGATGGATGGGATGCAGTGGTGGCCTTCCTATCTATGCTGGGCGGTCTTTTCCTCCTCGATGGTTGTTGTCATTCTTCTCCTTCAATTGATTAGTGTGATGACTATCAGCTTCATCACGGCCATGCCCGTCTTTGAAGTGTGAAGTTTCTTTACCTCGAGGAGCCCTATTTTGCTCATGCTCAGGTGGAGTTTTCTTACTGCCTGACTTGTGACTTCCTGATCTGGAAGTCTCTGATCGGTGGCACCTTGAGGGGGTTCTGGAGTTCCGCCCTTGAGTTGAGGTAGTGCCCGACCGAACCCCATCTTCTTCCCGACCAGGTGGGTTACTACCACTTCTATTTGGTCCTCGAGAATTGGGTCCACTAGTGTTTTTGCGACCAGCTTCTGTGGTCCTTGCTCCTGGGGTGGCTGCTACTCGTGCTGCAGCTTGGGCATTGGCCTAGGCCAGCTGCGTAGCTGCCTTCAGAGCGAGTGCAGCCTCACGATGTCACCTATCGGCCTCCTCCTGCTGTCGCCGGATCTCTTCACTCCTAGCGTCTATCTCCCGTCGTTGCTGCTCAAATGCAGCCTTCTGCCTAGCCATTTCTTCAGCAAACGCCTCCTGTCTAGCATTGAATTGTGCCATTTCCTCCTGGAAAGCCCCCATGTCTTCCTGGAGTTGTTCAACCTCTGGAGTCACGTCCTCGAGCATGACCCTCGGCTCAGTCTCATGGTCTTGAGGACCAGGACCTTCTGATCTAGCAAGCTCTCTAGAGGAGCCTGGCTTCTTGGAGGCCGCATTGGTGTTCTTAGGCGCCATAATGCTACAGTGATTGTCTGTCTTTCTCTTCAGGCTCTCAATGAAAGCACCAAAATGTTGATCGCATTTTTGGCCAACGACGTGTAGACGTTAAAACGACAAAAACCTTCAAGAGAAATATACGATACAGACAATTTTTATAGTGGTTCAGCCCCAATGTGTTGGTAATAGCCTAATCCACTTAGAGTTATGA
This sequence comes from Humulus lupulus, assembly GCF_963169125.1. Lineage (NCBI taxonomy): Eukaryota > Viridiplantae > Streptophyta > Magnoliopsida > Rosales > Cannabaceae > Humulus > Humulus lupulus. The sequence goes on along the minus strand of NC_084795.1, from coordinate 274,623,859 downwards.
TTATAGATCTACACTCAAGATCAGATGAACCTGAGTCAACTGAGTTTCTTTAATGCAGATTAAAAAAATACAAGAGTTCTCTCAAGATACAATTACTCTCCCTCTGGAAAACTGAAATCTGAACCCCCTTTATGATGCGATGAGCCTTGTATTTATAGGCTCAGGATCGTACAGATGATGTCCCCCATAATCGGGATCTTTTGTTATTCTCACTATATTTAATTAATAATAATATTCAAAATACAACAATACACTATATTTATGGGATAATCTGAGAGATTCCCGCGCATGTAAGACCGATTCTTGTTGAAGCCGTTTCTGGGATCTTTTGCGTAGCCCTGCTCTGTCTAGTCGATCCACATCACACTCAGGAGGAAAACTGAAGGGCCAAAATTCCTCACTAGTCGGCCAAACCTTCATTGGTCGAACAAGAACCTTACTGGGCGGACATGGACCTGACTGGGTGGACATGCACCTGTCCGGTCGGCCAAGGACATGACTGGTCGGCCAAGGGCATTGACCGGGCGGACAAGCATGTGACTGGTTGGCCAAGGTCATGACTGGTCGGCCAAGGGCATTGACTGGGCAGACAAACATGTGACTGGTCAACCAAGGTCATGACTAGTCGGTCATGACACTTGACTGGCCAGTCAAAAATCTTCACTGGTCTACCGAGTCACTCCTAAGCCAGATTACCCAGCCATTCCTTGCCATTTGTCACTTCTATTGTCACATCATCGTTTTCAAATTTTGGGGATAACAACAAGATTCTTTATAATTTTTATTTATTGTTTCAATAATTAAATGAATGTTGAAATTAAAAAAAATAAATGAATAGATTTTATTTATTTATTTTGAATTGTACATAGGGCATTAATGTGGCAATGCCACATAAGCAACCACATTGCCACATCAACAATCTGTTTGCCACATTAACTATCAGTCAGCCACCTGGGACAAAAATTAACTGAAGGTCCACGTTTTAGTAATTTGTATAGTTCAGAGATAATTTTTAATAGCTCCTATACTTTAAGGGGCACAATCTGGTAGTGCCATAAGTTTGGGGGCCAACAATTCTAATTATTCTTTTTTAAATGGAATTTATTGATGTGGTCACATGCTAGTGACATAATTACAATACGAGTATCTATTTATTAACTAACTGAAGCTAGTTGAAATTGAGTTTATTGACACTAAACATATAAATATTAGCTCTAATAATGAAGATACATATTATCAAAATTTTATTATTAGACCACTATCTATATATGTATTTTCCGCTAGGACACTCAAATCATACCATATTAGTGCTACATTAGCAAACAATTAAAAAATGAACGAATTGCAAAAGGAGCACACGTTTTCAATGATTGTTATAGTTTAGGAGGATTTTCTATACTTAAAAAATTTGGACAGGTAAAATTTTATGTAACTATATACCCATTTTATTTTTAAAAATAGCAATTCTTTTTATTGTTTTATGACCTCTTTCTACCACAATAAAATTCAAACTTTTATTTCCTTTTCCACTATTATTCTCTCTTCCAATTTAGTTTTGAGAACCCATAACTTTGGGGGTGATTATTATTATACTTATGGCGATTATATATTTTTTATCTTCTTCAAAATTTTGAGGGGCGAACCATAATGGTACTCAGCTAGCATCTCCATGATTTTAGAATAATAGTTAAAAAAATTAATGTATAAATTAGATTGGTCTCTTTCTCTGAAAAAAAAATTCAACCCTTACATTCTATATTCCTATATTTCTTTTATATAATTAGTGTGTACAAAACGGAAATTCTTGGTTTTAACGGTTTATTTTGTTAAATTTAACATAATATTCTAAATATTTAACAGAATATACCTTTAAAACTAACTTAAAAATAGATATTTATCAATTATATTAATATAATGTTGACGCCGTTTTTCGTCAACAGAGAATATAGAGCACGAAAACAATAAATAGTTATGGCTAGAAAAATACAATAAAACAAATAGGATTTTTTACGTGGTTCAGCAGTTAACTCTGCCTAGTCCACGAGTCTTTGTTATTAGAACTAAAGATGATTTCTGGAAATTCTTCAAGAATGAATTCTCCAGAGTTTTTCTCAAGATCACAAAATTTCGGTCCTTTACAAAGGTATAGGACTTCTCTATTTATAGAGTAAGTCTCAGAATACTCTCACACACGTCTCTCGGAAGTTATTCTTTATGTAAATAAATTTAATGGCTTTAAAAGCCTATAACTCCTATATACAAGGAAACGTCCCCTGAAGACCAGGGGGTGTATAACTGAATAATAAATAACCCTTTATTATAGGGAAGTTACAACAATAAATGTAGACTGCGTCTCTCCAAAATGACTCATTAAGATATTCAAAGTTATCAATCTACATCGTCAGTTCCGTGCCAGCCCAGGTCTCTTAATGACTTTCGAGTTGTAGTATTTTCCCAGAGATCATGTGGCTTTGAGCTCATACTTATATCAGGCTCGGAACCCCTGATCCGAGGTCATCCGAGAATAGACGTACTTCGATGTCTGTCTTTCGAGCTTGTGTGTATTTCGAGGCTACCATCTTCGAGGTTGCCACCTGCTTTATAGGTTCGGTGCCTATGTTGTGGGCACGTATTTCTAGATATTGCGAGCCCATACCTGACGAATCCAGCTTTCGAGATCACAATTCTTAAGGCTCGAAATCTGGGTGTAACATTTTGCACTCTCAAAAGTATTTGTTCGAATCCTATGAGAAGGAAACTTTTGAACTACTTTCTTCGGGAACCGCACCGTCACACATACTTGAGGGTGGACACGTGTCAGTTGGGTATTGCTCATCCAAGGTACTCGAGTACCTTGGAAATCCGCCCACGATCGTTCGCCTGCCACCTTTTCGGTACCATCTTGTCATTTGTCCCTGGCCATTGGATTTTATAAGGATTCTAGCCAATGGTTCGGATTAATCCCTTTTTACCACTTTTTACTATCTATATATAAGGCCCTGGACATCTTCTTCCTCTTATTTTACACTCATCAGAGAAAAAAGACAAGAGACAAAACCAGAAGCCATCCCAGAGAGCTTTTTGCTTTTGCATGTTCTCCCAGCCAAAGAAACAAAGGACTGCCAGCTTGTTCGAGATCGTGAGGTTATACCTGCAGCCTCTCCTTCAATCAACGATATCTCTGCAATCGCCATCATTGTGTAAGTATCTGATGATCTTTTCGTTTTCCTTCATGCCGGTTTCTGTTTGTGTTGCTCTTTTATTTTTGGGAATGTGCTGGTTTATTTTTTAGTTTGACACACTAGGAAGCTTTGACCGATAGGCATTTAAGTTTAAGTTTCCACACTAGGTTTAAGTCACTGGTTCCAAATCCAGTTTTGATGTAGAACAAACTCAAACAAGGTCTCTTTTTTCTGGGTTTTCAAAATTTAAAAGACATATCTTGCACACCAAGATATCGGGTACAAAATCTTGGTTATAAAGAATGCACGATACCCAAGACTACCATTTCTGAATAACCATCACCTTTTTCCCTGATATTTCGGGATTCTAAAAAATTAGATCCATTCCCCTCCTTTTTCTCATAGAATACACGTTCTGACCCTTAATCGGGTTTCCAGGATCGAGCTCGTTTCGTACCCAAGCACTTTCCGAGCTTGTTTTGCCAAGCTCGTAATTCTTGACTCCTTGGATGCATGACCCTCACCATTTTTTCTTTCTCACTAGATGTCACAGAATCTGGAAAAACGGTGGGGGTCACTGCTTGCCATTTCGTACTCGCCAAAAACTCCGAGCCCAGAATCGTTGTTTTCTCGGAATCAGCGTCTGATTCGTGAATACGACCTCGCGTGTGAACAAGAAGAAACCTGAGCTCATTATCGCCACCAAATCGTCAAGGTCATAGAGAAAAAGAGAAGAGTCCTTCGGGAGGCACTTTATCCGAAATATGGTTCAGGGCTCAGACCGATCCCCCTTGATTCTAGGTTAAAGGTGACGATCGCATACAACCCGGGAGAGCTTCAATTCTCACTGGTGGGGGAGCCCTCTACCTCGCAGCCAAGGAGAGAATTTTTCGAGGCCGAGCACTACTGGAGCTCGGTTACCTCGCTGGGACAGATAAATGATATCCTGGCCTCCCACGGTCTTAGACTGTCAGGCTCCTTAAGGTGCCGAGCTCCACCTCCCAAGAGCGTAGCTGTCGCGCCCCAGGAGATGGAAATCCTAATAACAAGTTGAGGTATGCGGCTTGGAGCCAGGAGCATATGAAGGCAGGAGCGTTACTGCCTTTGAAGTCTTTCTTCAAGGACTTCACAGACTTCGTTGGGTTGGTTCCATTCCAGCTCAACACTAACTCGTATAGGGTTCTGTCTGCTCTGAAGTCGATTTACAACGAGCTGAAGTGGGATGGACCCACGCTATAAGAGATCTTGTATCTCTTTTGTTTGAAAAGAAATCCCTCCAGAGCTCGGGGAGGAGATGGCTTCTATTACCTCTCGAGCTACCCGAAGGAGAAAAAGATGTTTGAGGATCTTCCCAACCATCCTCCTGATTTTAAGAAGGCCTTCTTCTGGATGGATGGCCTGTCTCCGTCACGATGTTATTCCTTCAGACGGATCCGTAAGTACCCTAACTTTCTTTATCTCTGTGCTTGAACTTTTGTCTATAGGCTTGCACTTAGTTGAGTTGTATTTTATTTACCAGCCAACTATCATCGTCCCATTCCTTCCGACGAGATGAAGGAGTGTAGGGAGACCCTGCTTCAACTACCTTATGGTAGGAGAATACTCTCATACCTTTTGCATGAAGGTAAACTTCGAGCTTGCGGGCTCTTGGAAGATGGTCAGTCCACCTCGGATTGGTCTAACAAAAAATACGATCGCTGGGATCTCGTGCCCTTGCCAACAGGCGCCCTTCCCCCGAGAAGAGAGGTGAGGCCCCCGCCTCCAGTTCGCCGGAGGAGCCCACAATCAGGGAATGAGGCCAACAATGAAGCCTCGAGCTCGGGCTCAGATGATCAAGGTACAGTCATCCTAAGCTCGAAAATGTGGTCCCCCACCTTACTAAAACACAAACCCGATAGGTTAGTGTTGTGTAAGGACGATAAGAACCACTTCTATGTGTGGACTTGGGTAGATGAATGGGTTCATAGGTTCAATAGCTGGCTCGGGCAATACGATACTATGTATAGCCTAAACGAGGTATGGAACGGAATAGCCGTTCAATACAGAACCAATAATTATAGGGACCTTTCGAGGTTGACGTCTACATATAGGGAAGGTACTCCCCCCGCCTCTTCTGAAGATGGGGGAATTTCTTGGTCTCCGAGCTCAAGCTCGACGGAGAGTTCCAGTTAGGTTTTTCTCCACCTGCCTTTTTTATCACTTCGCATACTGGTGTGATGTTTGAGTTACTTTTTATATATTCCTTTATTTTTGTTGACTCTACTATGGTGCGACTGTGTAGGTGAGATGGACTCCGACCTCGACAATATCCTCGAGAGTGGCAGTTCCAAGAGGAGCAAACGCCCCAAGGGGTCACGAAAGGTTGACCGGCCTGCCAAGGTCCTTAAGAGGACCAAAAAGACACCTCCTCCCCCGACTCCGCCTGCCATGAGCTCCACTGTGGTACCGACTTCACAGGTCGATGCCTCCATTATGGCCGAGCCTCAACCTCCTGTATTGGTTCACCCGACACTTGGTCCACCTCCCAAAAAGCCTTCTGCTTCTCTAACTCACCAGCTGTCGGTTTCTACTCACGTTGAGGAGTATGTAATTGACAATGCTGCTGGATCTCATGGGGCTACGCTGGGCTCGGATGTCTTGTCCCGAGTGGGCCAGAGCATTAGCAGTTTCGACGCTCCCCAATGGCAATTTTTGAACAACGCCCGAGACTGCATCACCCTCTATGAGAGGAGTATCGAGCTTGCTGCCGCGGTAACTTTCCTTTTTTTTGTTTTTTTTTTTGTTTTCGCCTTTAGCTATATTTATAGACGGTCCGAGTGTTAATGATGATTTTTTTTTTGTGTGTCAGACTCTTGTTGTTTCTGCTCAACTTAACTATAAGTTGAACAACGAAATCCATTCGAGCAAGTCCTATGCTCAGGAGGCGAACGATCTTCAACTCAAACTAAGTGATGACCTAAGGGCAGCAAATGCAAAGCTTGAGGCAGGAGCCGAGGAGCTTAAGGCCAAGGCATCCGAGCTTGAGAAGATGAATGCTAGGCTCGCGGAGCTTGAGAAGGAGAATGCCAGGCTCGCGGAGCTTGAGAAGGAGAACACTCGGCTCCAAGAGGCCAATAAAAAGCTTGAAGAAGACCAGGCCGCCACTTTTGATATAATTGAAGGTGAAAAGGCTCGCCTCCTTGCCGAGTACAAAGAGAAGAAGGACTAGGCGGTCGATCTGGCAATGTACAGAATATGGGCCAATAACACCGACCTTGATACCAGCTTCCTAGGCCCTCTTGAGGCAAAGCTCCTAGATAAGTGGAGTGCTCGGCTTGAGGCGGAGGAGGCTGCTCGGGAGGCTGCTACCGAGGCCACTCAGAGGGATAGTCATGCTATTCGTCCTGAGGAGCCTAGTGCTGCTGGTGCTGAGAAGGCTAAGGAGACTGCTCCTTCTTGAATCTCATCTCGGGGCAGCGTCCCTTTATTTTTATAATTGTTTTATTTTATACCCGTAGGGCTGATACAATTTCTTTTTCTTTTCTTTTATTACTCATTCTTTTCATTTCTTGGTTTAAAATATTTTGCACTTTTTATATTAAAGAATCGCGTATGTTTATTTATTCGTACAAACATAGTTTGGATTTAGGCTTGAGGCTCAATGCATTCATGCATCATTTTCTCGAATTATCCGCTTCCGATCTCGTTATTCATTAAGGTCAGAAATTACTTTAACTATGAACCCGAAAGTACTTGTATGGTGTGTAATGCAAACGGTTTAGTTATATCTTATTGTTTAGTTACTTTTTCTCATCCTCGGTTATCTCTCCGAGGTTATGAGTTCGAAACTATTTTTTTTAATAAGATACTCCAGCCTCGATCTCGACTTATCTCGAAGTAGGTTTAGGTTCCAACTTATCGTCGATTAGTTCTAGCTGGTTTGCTCCAAACCTTTTAAGGTTGTGATTGGTTTGTAATCCATACACTTATATGTTTTTGATAATTTGGTTTTACCCAAACTTCCTTAACTCGCGCATTTGGTTACATCCAAACACTTGTACGTTTTTGATAATCGGTTATATCCAAATTATCTTAGCTCGCGCATTTGGTTATATCCAAACACTTGTATGTATTTCGTATATGTTACTTTATTTTTCAAGCTGGTGGTATTTATATATATACCAATGATGCCCCCTTAATATCCTATGAATGTGACCATAGGTTATTAGATTAAGAGAGATTGCAAAAATAAATTATATCAGACGAAATAACTCTTTATTTAATAAAATCCAAAAGTAGGCAAAATAGTACAGATGAACAAGCATGGTTACAGGCAACATCCTTCCTACACTATTGATAGTAAGGTCTTAGGTTTTCGCCATTCCATGCTCGCGGTACCAGGTTCCCATCCAATCTCGCTAGCTTGTAGACACTGGGTCGGATGACTGACTCTATCTGGTAGGGTCCTTCCCAATTTGGCCCGAGCACACCAGCTGCTGGATCTCGCGTTGCCAAAAAGACACGCCTTAGCACCAGATCTCCCACACCAAACTTTCAATCTCGAACCCTCTTGTTGAAGTACCTGGTAGCTTGTTGCTGGTAGGCAGCATTCCTCAACTGAGCTTCGTTTCTTCTTTCTTCGATCAAGTCTAAGGTTTCTTCGAGCTGAGTGTGGTTTGAGCTTTGGTCATAAGCGTGAGTTCGAATTGTAGGTATCTCGACCTCGATAGGCAACATAGCTTCGCAACCGTATGCCAGAGAGAACGGAGTATGTCCTGTTGATGTTCGAGTTGTAGTCCTATATCCCCATATAACTTGGGGCAATTCATCGGGCCATCGTCCTTTTGCTTCCTCCAACTTTTTCTTTAGCGAACTTTTGAGAGTCTTGTTTACAGCTTCGACCTGGCCATTCGCCTGGGGGTGAGCTATTGAAAAAAAACTTATTATTATTCCATTCTTCTCGCAAAAGTTGGTGAACAAGTCGCTATCGAACTGGGTTCCGTTGTTGGATACAATTTTCCTCGGCATCCCATATCGGCATACGATGCTCTTTACCACGAAGTCAAGGACCTTTTTGGAAGTTATTGTTGCTAACGGTTCAGCCTCTGTCCACTTTGTGAAGTAATCTACGGCAACTACAGCATACTTCACACCGCCCTTGCCAGTTGGAAGAGAGCCTACGAGGTCAATTCCCCATACCGCAAATGGCCATGGGGAAGTCATCATGGTCAGCTCAGATGGTGGAGCTCGAGGAATCATGGCAAACCTCTGGCATTTATCGCATTTCTTTACGTACTCGAAAAAATCCGATTTAATGGTAGACCATAAATAACCTTGGCGTATGATTTTCTTGGACAGGCTATGCCCCCCAGTATGGTCTCCACAAAACCCTTCATGAATTTCTTCAATGATCTTCTTGGCTTCGGGTGGAGTCACGCACCGAAGTAATGGCATGGAATATCTCCTTCTATGCAGCTTTCCGTCCAAAATGGTGTAACAGGGAATTTGATACATTAACTTTCGAGCCTGGTTCCGATCTTTTGGAAGGACTCCGGTCTCGAGAAATTAGACTATCGGGGTCATCCAGGTAGGCTCGGACTCAATCATACACACATTTTCCTCCTCCGGCTCGTTAGTGCTAGGTGTCGAGAGGTGTTCTATTGGCACAACATTTAGCTCATCACTCTCAGCGGAAGTAGCGAGCCGAGCTAAGGCATCTGCATTTGAGTTTTTCTCTCGGGGAACCTGTTCGATTGCATAAAACTCGAAATGTTCCAATGCGGATTTTTCCTTCTCCAAGTAAGCTGCCATTTTTGTGCCACGAGCCTGGTATTCTCCCAAGATTTGGTTAACCATAAGCTAGGAGTCGCTGTAGCAATGTATTGCTTTAGCTTTGAGCTCTTTGGCTATGGGAAGTCCTGCCAGTAAAGCCTCATATTCGGCCTCGTTATTCGATGCATTGAAGTCGAATCTTAAGGCAAAATGAAATTTGCTCCCTGTGGGAGTGATCAAAATGACCCCTGCCCCCGATCCATTTTCATTAGATGACCCATCGACGTAAAGTTTCCACAGCTCGTGGGCTGGGGTTATAACTTCATCGTTGGTCATGCCAGTACATTCCACTATAAAGTTTGCCAATGCAAGTGCCCTAATGGTCGTCCTCGGGTGGTAGGTGATCTCGAATTGTCTGAGTTCGACCACCCATTTAAGAAGTCGACCTGAAGCCTCCAGTTTAGACAAGACTTGCCTAAGTGGTTGATCAGTCAATACATGGATGGGGTGCGCCTGAAAGTAGGGTCGAAGTTTACGAGATGAATGAATTAAGCTGAGAGCTAGCTTCTCCATCAAGGGGTATCTCGACTCTGCCCCGAGTAATCTTTTGCTGATGTAATATACGGGCCTCTGTATTTTTTCTTCTTCTCGTACGAGCACTACACTTATTGCGTGTTCGGTAGTGGAAAGATATAAGTACAGTACTTCTCCCGTAATAGGTTTTGATAAGATGGGGGGTTCCGCAAGATGCTTTTTAAGCTCCTGGAAGGCCAGCTCGCACTCTTCCGTCCATTCAAATTTCTTGCCTCCCCTCAAAAGGTTGAAAAACGGAAGACAACGGTCTGTAGATTTCGAAATAAACCTACTTAGCGCCGTCATCCTGCCGGTCAAACTTTGGACATCTTTGTGTCTTCGAGGTGAGGGCATGTCGATCAGGGCCTGGATCTTGTTTGGGTTGGCTTCTATTCCACGAGCGTTTACAATAAAGCCCAGGAATTTTCCTGATGATACCCCGAAGGAGCACTTCTGAGGGTTTAGCTTCATGTTATACTTCCGGAGCACGCCAAAGCACTCTTCAAGGTCGTCAACATGGTTATCGCTAAGTTGAGACTTGACTAGCATGTCATCAACATAAACTTCCATGTTGTTCCCTATTTTATTCAAAAACATCATATTCACGAGCCGCTGGTATATGGCCCCAGCATTTTTGAGCCCAAATGGCATGACATTATAACAGTATAGCCCCTTGTTCGTTATGAAGCTCGTATGTTCCTGGTCGGGGGAATGCATGGGAATCTGGTTATATCCAAAATAGGCATCCATGAACGACATCAATCCATGCCCCGCTGTGGCATCCAAGAGCTGGTCAGTCCTTTGTAAGGGAAAACAGTCCTTTGGGCAAGCTTTGTTGAGGTCCGAATAGTCAATATAGGTTCGCCACGTCCCATTAGGTTTTGGGACCAACACCGGATTGGCTACCCAGTCAGAGTAAGAAGCATCCCTAATGAACCGGTTTGCTTTTAACCTGTCGACCTCCTCCTTCAGTGCCTTTTTCCTGTCGTCATCCAGCTGTCTTCGCTTTTGTTGCTTTGGAGGGAAGCTTTTATCAATATTTAGCGCGTGGCTCGCTATGTTCGGACTTATTCCTACCATGTCCGAATGTGACCATGCAAAGACATCTTGGTTTCTCTTCAAAAAGCAAATTAGTTGCTATTTGGTTTTTTCTTGGAGGTGTTTTCCAACCTTTACCTTTTTCAAGGGATCGGATTCCTCGAGCTGGATATCTTCAAGCTCTTCTAACGGTTCGAGATCAACTTTCTCCTCAACCCTCGGATCGATTTCTTCATCAATCTCCAAGATCGTCCCATCTCTCTTTTGAACAATGAGGAGTGCCTGTGCGCTCGTCTGTTTCTTTCCTCTTAAGGAAATGCTGTAGCATTCCCTTCCTGCAACCTGATCTCCCTTCAATGTCCCGATGCCACTAGGGGTCGAGAACTTAACGGCTAGATGCCTTACAGACGAGACTGCCCCCAGCCTAACCAGGGAGGGTCTTCCGAGCAGCACGTTGTAAGCCGAAGGTAGGTCTACTACTACGAACTCCATCATTTTGGTTGTTGAGACCGGGTAGTCTCCCAAGGTTACGGGGAGTTCGATGGATCCCATGCAAGCGGTCCCTTCTCCTGAAAAGTTGTACAGTGTTGTTGCACATGTTTTCAGGTCTCGAAGAGTGAGTCCCATTTTCTCCAAGGTGGCTTTATAAAGAATGTTAACCGAGCTCCCATTGTCTATGAGAACCCGGTGAACTCTCTTATTGTCGAGCTGGAGAGTGATGACCAGTGGGTCATGGTGAGGAAACTGAACATGGGACGCGTCGTCCTCAGTGAAGGTTATTGGCTGGGATTCAATCTTTTGATTTTTTGGAGCTCTAGGTTCGGGTTCATAAGGAGACCCGTCCCTAGTTTTTAGCTTGTTCACATATCTTTTTTGGGCATTTCTGCCCATGCACGCGGGATGAGGCCCTCCCGAGATGGTTATCACGTCTTCTCCATCAATTGGAGGGGGCCTATCTTCTTCCCTAGCTCGGGAATTGTTGTTTTGTGCAGGCTGTGGCGTGGCTCCCCTCTGGCTCGTAGACGCCTGATTAGTATTCTGGTTTTTGACATACTGTCTGAAATAACCTCTCGAGGTCAATCCTTCGATCTCATCTTTCAGCTGTCGACGTTCATCAGTAGTATGCCCAGTGTCTCTGTGAAATCAGCAATATTTGATGGAGTCCCTCTTGGACTTCTTATTTCTCATTCGGTCTGGGTGCCTGAAGGGGACCTGGTTTTCATTAGCCAGGTATATGTTCTCCCGAGACTCATTGAGCTCGGTGTACACTCTGTACACGGAGAAATATCTTTCCCCCTTCTTTTTCTTTCCTCCCTCGGCCTCGGGGTTACTCCCTTCATTCTTTTTTCTCTTGGAAGGGTTTTCCGCAGCTGGCTTCGAGGCTTGTGGGTCCGCCGAGGTTGAGGCAGAGTTCACATTTATCATTGTAGTTACGGGCTGGGAGGTCACATTAAGTGTCGACCTCACTTCCTCTACATTGACAAACCTCTGTGCTCGTTTGTTAAACTCGATTAGGGACCTCACTGGTTTTCTTTGCATGTCATCTCAGAGAGCACTTCCTGGCATTACTCCAGCCTGGACAGCCATTAGATGACCGCTGTCATCCACATTTCAAGCTCGGGCAACTTCCAAGTTAAACCTTGTAAGGTAACTTTTCAATGTCTCGCCTGGCTGCTGCCGAACGTTAGTCAGAGTTGATGCCTCAGGTCTAACCCCCATCATGGCTCTGAACTGCTTCTTGAAGTCTTTAGACAGCTGATCCCAAGAAGTTATTGAGTGTCTTCTATATTTTTTGAACCAGCTTTTGGCTGGTCCTGTCAGCGATGCTGGAAATAACATGCATCTGAGCTCGTAACCCACGTTACTTGCTCTCATTATGGTATTGAATGTATTCAAATGGCTGTACGGGTCGGACTTTCCCTCAAACGTTGGGACGTGAGGGATCCGAAATCCTTGGGGAAACGAAGTGTTGGAAATATGGGGAGCAAACGGTTCAAGCTCCTCATCAGAATCTTCATATCGACCCTGACCTTGCTCATTTTTCAAGAGCCTGAAGGCCTTTTCTAACTGATCAATTCTTTCCTGGACCAGGTCCGCGAGGGGTCTTGCCTGAAATTGGTTGTCGTCAATCACAATTCCAGGTTCGCACCTTCGTAGGGGGTCTTTACGCCTATTTAAGCGATCCCTCAGGTCCGGGTTTGTCGGGTTGACATTACCCCGATTCTGATTCAAGTGTTCCCGCAGGCCGGAGCGATTCCTGTGGTTCCCAGTATTCTTTCGACCCCGATCATGCATACTGACTGATCTGGTATCTCTAGAGTCGTCACAAGTAAGACTTGTCGCATGATTATTTCGAGATGGGTCTTTTTCATGCCGCCTCGTTTCAGCAATGCGAGACCGGGACGTTTGAATTTTTTCAGATAGGGCGCCTCTCCGCTCCCAGAAAGCTTCCCTATTCCCTTGTCTCCTCCCCGCACGTCTTTCCTCACCATCTCGAACTGGTTGAGCATTCCTGCGAGGAGGTGAAGGATATCTTATAGGCGATGGAGGGAATCGTATGCGTGACGGTGGCTGCCACCCATTTCGTGGCCTGGATGGTCCGGAGTTTGCTCGAGATGGGTTGGTTGTATTCTGTGTGTTTCTAGGGACTTGAGTCCGAGCCTCTGCAGGGGCTCTGTTGTTCTCAGTTCCCGCTGGTACCTCCGCAGGTGGATTAACCGAGGCCCTAGCTCGGGTACTTCTCTGGGGTCTCAAGGGAGCGGATGGCTCTGCTAGTGCTGGAGGTTGTTCCGGCCTTCTTGTGGCAGCATTTTTTCGTGGATGCCCACGAGGCCTGCGGGGAGGAACATGCATGTCCCTCGGAGGAGGGGCTTGGTTTTCACGCGGAGGCGGGGGCTGAGCCGCCTGCGCCTCTGCGGCTATCCTAGCCAACTCCTCATTCCGCTTGTTGGCTTCTGTCAGCTGCCGGTTTTCAAGTTCCACAATGGGAACGTACCGCTCAGGATTGTAATACATATCCTCATCCCTTGGAGGTGCGGGTGGTCCCCGAGACTCGGAGGACCTGCTTCTCTCTTCAGCATCCGGGTTCACCATTGATTGTTTCTCAGGGCGTCCCGGATAGTTTTCTTCAGGAATGTTTTGATCGTTAGCGGCCATAACGTGTCCAGGGACTGAATGCTTAAGGCTCTCAATGAAAGCACCAAACTGTTGACGTTGTTTTTCGTCAACAGTGAATACAGAGCACGAAAACAATAAATAGTTATGGCCAGAAAAATACAATAAAACAAATAGGATTTTTTACGTGGTTCAGCAGTTAACTCTGCCTAGTCCACGAGTCTTTGTTATTAGAACTTAAGATGATTTCTGGAAATTCTTGAAGAATGAATTCTCCAGAGTTTTTCTTAAGACTTCTCTATTTATAGAGTAAGTATCAGAATACTCTCCCACACGTCTCTAAGAAGTTATTCTTTATGTAAATAAATTTAATGGCTTTAAAAGCCTGTAACTCCTATATACAAGGAAACGTCTTTTGAAAACCAGGGGGCGTATAACTGAATAATAAATGCTCCTTTATTATAGGGAAGTTACAACAATAAATGTAGAATGCGTCTCTCCAAAATAACTCATTAAGATATTCAAAGTTATCAATCTACATCGTTAGTGCTGTGCCAGCCCAGGTCTCTTAATGACTTTCGAGTTGTAGTATTTTCCCCGAGATCATGTGGCTTTGAGCTCATACTTATGTCAGGCTCGGAACCCCTGATCCAAGGTCATCCGAGAATAGACGTACTTCGATGTCTGTCTTTCGAGCTTGTGTGTATTTCAAGGCTACCATCTTCGAGGTTGCCACCTGCTTTATAGGTTCGGTGCCTAGGTTGCGGACACATATTTCTAGATATCGCGAGCCCATACCTGACGAATCCAGCTTTCGAGATCACAATTCTTAAGGCTCGAAATCTGGGTGTAACATATAAATTTAAATATTATAAAATATTATTATGATAATAATATATGATCCTATTTTTTTACTAATTATAATTATATGAATTCAAATATTATAAAATATTATTATTATTATAATAATAATAATATATAATACATTATCTTAATTTTTATTAAAAAAATTATCAAACAAGACTAGATTAAAAAAATTTATCAAACAAGACTAGATATTTAATAACTATATTAATATAAATTTAAATGTTATAAAATATTATTATGATATAATTCTATTTTTTATTAATTATGTTAATATGAATTCAAATATTATTATTATAATAATATTTAATACAAGACTAGATATTTTGTACTTATATCAATATAAATTTAAATATTATAATAATAATATATAATATATAATCTTAATTTTTATTAAAAAAATTATCAATTATGTTTAAAAAGGTTATCGTATTATATAAATATTTTTAAAAAAAAATCGTAAACATTGTTTTTGTTTAATTTTTCATTTAATATGTTTATGCTATTCTTTTACATATAATATTTTTTATTTATTTGAAATATTTATATGACAATGATAAAAAGTTAATTAATAAATTATATAAATAAAACTAAGCAAATGTGCATTGCACGTTGATTGTTTATAGTATAAAAAAGTGTATAAATAACGGAAATTCTTAATTTTAACGATTTTTTTTATTTTATTCTATTAACTTTAACAGAATATTCTTATATTTAACAGTAGATTGTAAACATGACTTAAACTTAAATAAATAATTAATTAAACAAATTAAAAATATGATATATTTGAGATATTTTACAATGATAATTATTTAAAAATAATAAAAACATATATTTTATAACTTAAATAAATTTAATTAAACTTAAACTTAATATTATATTAAATATATAATATATAATCTTTTGTTGTCACTGCCAAATTAAAAAACTAGAACAAACATAAAATTAAACAAAAATAAATAAATTAATTAATTAAAATATGATATTTTAAAGTTATTTTATGAAAATTTAAATAATTAAATCACATTTATTTTAAAATAATAAAGGCATACATATCATTTTTTTTATCTTATAAATTTTTGTGATAGTTTGTTTTTTTATCAAAGTGATTGGAACTCTTTTTTTCTTCATCAAATTCACCAAAGGACTTTGTGAGATACATTAGAAACTAAAAATAGTTTATGCATGTATACTATTGTCTACACTATGACTTTTTCTATTATTATTTCAATTCTACTATTAATTTCTTTTTAAATGTTATTGTATTTTATATATATGTCATGTAACTATGTAAATTTATATATATGTCAACGTTGTGTTTAGATGTCAGATATGTAGAGATTATTGATATAAATATTTATATATACTATAGAACTATAATTCATTCTATTATATATATATATATATTTTAAAAAAAATAGTGAACTCATTTTATTAAAATTATAAACAATGTTTACAACTTTAAAACTAAGCAAATGTGCATTGCACATTGTTTCTACCTAGTATATATATATATATAAATTTATAGAGAGCATTATTATAATGCACCCTAAGGTGCCCAATACATAGCATACTGCTATTGGTGTAATTTTGTATTGAGCCCCACGTATTTTAATTTAATCATTGTAAGGTAATGTTGGTCACCATGGGTACCCAATAACAATGCTTTTAGTATTTTTTTTTTGGCTTATAGCTTTTTGGACCCTGTATTTTGTCTTATTAACTATTTGGACTCTATATTTTGACAAATTATTTTTTGACCCTGTATTTTGTAAAATAGTTCAAATAGACTCCTAAACTAGATTTTGTTCAAAGTTTTTTGAGCTAAAATCACAAATAATTCACCAAACTAACAATTCAGAAAAAAAAAAAAACACAATTATTCTGCTTAATAACTGTGTTATCATGTTCAATTTTTTCTTCATCAAAATTAGGTTTAGGGGTCTATTTGAACTATTTTACAAAACACAAATTTAAAAAAGCAATTTGTCAAAACACAATGGCCAAACAAGTAGTGAGACAAACTACATGATACATAAAGATATAAACTCTCTATATATTAATATCAAGGAGTTTCAATGGATAACTCTTTGTGGTAGTTACATGTTTAATGAATAGAACATTTTAACAAGATTCTACTTTTAATTTTGAAATTATAATTTTATTAATAAATTTTAAAAAATAATTGTTGTTTAATTCTATATTGTGTTTTTATTTTAAATTTTATAATCATGTTTAATCGTGTTAATTTCATATTTGCATCATATGATAAAAAATATCAATTTCGTTTAAAATTTTATTTAAAAGAAAGAAAATGCATCATATATCATACATACAAATTTAAAGAATTTCAGATCAGAAAACCCCAAATTAATTTTGATCACATTACAATTAAATATTAAATCCCCAATACATGTAATAAATATTTATGCAGTAGTATATATGTATAATCAGGTTATACTTAACCTAACTAAGATGGCAAATTACAAGAATAGGAGGATAGCCTCAATTTGGT
This sequence comes from Humulus lupulus, assembly GCF_963169125.1. Taxonomy (NCBI): domain Eukaryota; kingdom Viridiplantae; phylum Streptophyta; class Magnoliopsida; order Rosales; family Cannabaceae; genus Humulus; species Humulus lupulus. The sequence continues at coordinate 274,606,822 of NC_084795.1, read as the reverse complement.
GATTCTTAATTTACACAAAATATATATGCATACTATAATGTGTCAATTAATATTTTTATGTAGAACTCTTAATAACACATAGTAGTACACATTTTTTATTCTCGTATATAGCAAATGAAAATTGCATATATAGCACGTGACACATCACATTTGTTTTTTTTTAACACAAATCGTTTAGAAAGTACTTGAATAAAACAAAAT